>NW_006912084.1:0-165922 GCF_000523435.1 Bipolaris zeicola 26-R-13
GGGGGGTGCGGCGGCGCATTCGTTGGCGGTTGCTATGTTGTTGGAGCCGGGGGAGTTGCATTGGTTTGGTGATTGGGGGGTATGTGCATGGGGGGGTTGTGAGTGTGAGTGTGATGTGGAAGCTCGAGTTGTGGAGCCGGTTTGTCTAGAGAGGATTTGGACGACGATGTGGTGAGAGATGTGTAAGTTCTTTTTTACGAGAAGAAGAACCGGTATTCTTTTTTTTCCAACCCCTTGGTGCTCGTCCCTCCTTGAATACACCGGGGTCGCGCAAAAACAAATCTCGTACGTCGCCCATGGTGAACCCGCGATGCGTCTCAAGACCCCGTTCCACACACTTGAGGATTTTCCTCGGCCACTCCACGTAATGAGACCACTCTCCGTCTTTGTCGTAGTCGTCAATGACGGCAATGATCTTGGCTGACCACTGTACAATTGCCCGTGCCGGGGTCCGCAACGCACTCTGCTGTGCCGTCATTGGCGCGAGTATGAAGCGGATGGCGGAAAAGTGCGCAAGGATGATGTTGCCGAGGCGATTATTTGAGTCGAAGATGTGGATGAGGGCCTCTTGGGGCCAGGTAGCGAATATGGTCAGGATTGCCATCATTCCTTGGAAGGAGCGAAGGGGGGAAGGGGCGCCAGCGGGCGTTGTGGTGATGTTATCCCAGTCGATTTCGTGGAATACGTCTGCCATGCTAGATGGGAGTAAGGGGTTCGTGGAAGCAACTGATTTCAGGGGCTCGGTCGATTGCGAAGGATCGGTGGTGCCTTGGATGTTTGGCACTGTCGTTCCTCTGCCTTCTGGCGGGGCATCAGGACAAAGTAGATATCGAAGTGTTAGTACGGTTTGTCCGACGACGGCTTTCTCAATGGGGTGGACGTCTGGGGTCATCAACTTTGAAAAACCTTTGAGGGATAGCAAGGCTTCACGAAGGATATCTTGACCGACCCCGAAGTATTGGTGTGATGCTGTGTCGACGGGTATTAGGTCTACACCTTTTTGTTCTACAAAAGGGCCGTTGAACCCTTCGGCAACGATGAGTTGAGACAGTAGGGAGCACCCTCTCAAGGAGATGAAGTGCTCCAAGAAGCCGTCGTTCAGGTAACTGCATTGTAGGGATAACAAGAAGGATGCTGCGAACATGACGTGAGATTCGTCTGGAGACGGTGGCCATCGGGCAAAGGCCTCCTCTAGCCCTATGATGGCATTCTGTCTATGCCAAAGTGCCAGGCGGTTGTTTGGATTTTCAATCTGGATGGCAAGATGGGATCCTGCTAAAGCGAGCATAGCATTCATGAGGTAAGGATACTAAGCCAATCAGCGACTGTGAATGCTTGGCGTCTGCATTGGGTACAAAGTGTAACTACCTGGTAAGTTTTGAGAGGAATATGCCGAGTCCAGACTTGCTCGTTGTTGCTCGGAATGCAAGGATATGCGGCAGTGAGGTAGTGATGAAAGAGTTGCATATCGTCTGGACTATACATGATGGGCTTATCCGATAGCTGGACAATTTGGCGTGGACTCGGCGGCTTGGGCCTGGGAAGCTCGTGCTGTGCATGTTTAAATACATCTGGATATCTGCAGACGACTATTTGGTGTTCAGTCATGATGCAGCACATCAAACGCTAGGTGACCTACGCGCACGCCTGTCGCAATTTACACAGGACGGCCATGTCTCCTGGCACTACGTAACAACTTTTAGGATCACAAATGGTTACATGGGTGGAGAAGGAATACCTTTATTTTCCTTTTCTTACAAGGGATGCAGCCTAGACGGCTCTTGTTGTGCCCTCGTCGTTTTCGTGCGCCTTTCGGAGCCTCGCTACGTCTGTTAGATAGGTCGAGGACATGGCTACAGACAGTTCGGTCACAAGAACCCAACGAGGGCATAAGTACCCTTGGCTATTCCGAGCTGGACCAGATATGGGCGTGAGCGAGCCGGTAGAGGTTTGTGCACCAGGTTGCGACTGTGGTGTTGTTACGGGCTGTTTGGTACGATCGGTCAGAGAGTGGTCGTCAAGAAAGTCGCCTATCGCGTCAAGCACCATGTAGCCCTCGAACAAGTCGTCCATGATCAGTTGATTGTCGAGTACATGGGGCAAAGATGTGGCGTTTTTGGGTGAGTGGTTTCCATGTCGGTACTGCGAGGTTCATTCCTGCTCACACCACCTGTGTGGGCCCCGAATGCACGCGGGTTATCATAGCTGTGGAGGCCTTGTGCAGCTGAACCAACTCGGCAGGTCGGCATTGGTGGCGCTCGAGCGACCATCAACATGGGGGCCAGACAGGTAGAGCGGTCCGTGTGCGTGTAAAGGTGGTGTTCTCTTCTCTCGGGAGCTTATTTTACAACGTGCACAGCCAGGGTCAATGCAGCGAGTGAGGTGTGTAGTACGTATACTCAATGGCAAAGAGCCTGGCCCCCACGGGTCTTTTTCTCTGGGTATATCCTAGAGGGCTACGTCACTGTGTCGGAAGCGTGGATACTTTTTGCATGACGATTGAATTTATAGTGCAACCGACCTGGTTTGGAATACTGGGTCGCAGGTAACAGGGTAAGGAAGCCGAGGGCAATCTTGGGCTGCGTCTTGGGGTGTAATTAGATGGCATTGGGAGAGAAGGCTCTGCGATGTCGCGTGCGCAGGCTGGAGAGATGATGTGTCGCGCATACTGGGATTGCATCCTTTTCCCAGACCCATTGATGGACGTGCCGCTTGTTCCTGAACCAAGATGGACGCCAGCGGTTTCTTCAGCTGAGCGACAAGGTTGTTCGATGGGTTTCGTGGTGGTTGGTTAGGCTCCCGCGTGGTCGGGATGGTAGTGACTAGCTTGCGGCATCAGCGCCCTCAAGTCTGACGTCTCCCCATTGCCAGGCTCCACCGTATTCTACACACCACCGTGGCAGTCTCGACATTGCCGCCATATTCTTTGCCCACAAAGCACTGCACTGTCGGGCAACACATACAGCGACTGCTGGCTGCTACATGTGCCGCCTGAGTATTCTTGCGCGAGGACCACGCCCCCCACTGAAGGGACCACAGCAGCGCCCGACGGCTGCCCTCGACCAGCCAAGCTTGTAGGACGACTCTACACCGTCTACTCCCTCTGCACCGCCAACATACACCACCTGTAACCCCCCGCCACAATGCCGTCCATTCTGTCCGACGAGGACAAGCAAATGGTCAAGCGCACCGTCCCCAAGTCTGGCAACAAGATCCACGCCGTCGCCGTCGCCAAGCTGTATATCGCCTACCCCGACCGGCACCGATGGACCTACACAGGCCTACAGGGCGCCGTCGTGCTGGCCAACGACCTGGTCGGAAATACCTTCTGGCTCAAGATGGTCGACATTTCGGTACGCTCCGCCAACTCCACCTAAATGCCTCAGACTGACACAGGCAGCCCCAAACCAGAGGCGTCATTTGGGACCAGGAGATCTATGACCCCTTCTCCTACAACCAGGACCGCGTTTTCTTCCACACCTTTGAGCTCGAGGACTGTCTGGCCGGCCTGTCCTTTGCCGACGAGAAGGAGGCCCGGACTTTCAAGAAGAAGCTCGACGACCGCGAGAAGAACGCCCACAAGAACACAAAGAGCAAGCCCTTTAGCGCGACCGTGGGCAGTAGTATAGCTTCGACAAACGGAAAGAGCGGCGGCCATGGCCATGGCCTTTTGGGCGGCATATTTGGACACCGAAGTTCTTCCCACGCAGCTCCGCCCGCGCATTCCATCATTCCGCCCTCTGTCACCTCGCCCGTGCAAAGCAGCCATTCCAACGCAACCAGCGCACGAAGCTCCGCGATCGATACCACAGACCCCTCATGGCAGCCCTTGCTCAAGGAACTGTTGGCCATGGGCATCACAGAGGACCAGATTGAAGAGAATGCCGACTTCATCAAACTGTACATTGAGCAGAGGAAGTCGGAAGAAAAGCTCAAAGACGAAAACCAGCGCCGATCCAGGGCTCCTCCTCCGCCACCTCCGCCGGGTGCGCCCCTCAGCCCCCAGCACACGGGCAGCACAACCGCATCGAAACGCGGACCTCCGCCACAGCCCCCGCCAGCCCGGCGCACGCGACACGATGCATCTGCCAACCGAACCTCGTCACAAAGTCCAGCGCCACACTCGCCAACTCGAGAAGCTACACCTCCCCCAGGGCCGCCCAAGCCAGTCTTCAGAGCGCCTCCGCCAATTGCAGAAGCAGGCAAGTTTGCAAACCAGGCTCCTGCACCGCCAAACCGAGCGCGAGCCTCATCCAATGCAGCGAACCCGGGTCCTCCTCCACCGCCTCGACCGCCAAAGACGCCCGTGCCCGACGAGGAGAGATCGGGTGGAGCCAAGTTCGGTGTGCCTCCGCCTTTCACAGGCAATCGCGTACCTTCAGCACCACCACCCCCTCCTCCAAGCCGAGGACCAGTACCACCACCTCCCCCAGCGAGAGACATTCCGTCAGCACCCCCTCCACCGCTCCCTCCAAAGACCTCAGCTGCACCGACTCCATCGCCGATTCACAACATACCGCCTCCTCCGCCGCTACCACCGTCCGCTTCGCGTCCTGCGCCTCCTCCGCCGTCAGGAGCAGCACCAGTTCCACCTCCGCTACCACCAACGTCCAATGTTGCGCCACCGCCTCCGCCTCCGCCGCCGCCCATGCCAGGACGATCGATTCCACCCCCTCCACCAATGCCCAGCGGTGGTGCACCACCACCTCCCCCTATGCCCAGCAGCGGCGCACCACCCCCACCTCCATTGCCTCCAATGGGCGGTCCCCCAGCACCACCGCCTCCTCCACCACCAGGCCCTGCACCACCAGGCGGTGCGTCTTTACCCAAGGCCCCAGCTGGCAGGGATGGCTTGTTAGCCGATATTCGTGGAGGAGCAAGATTGAAGAAGGTTTCGGATTCAGAGAAGAAGGATCGCAGTGCGGCAGCAGTCCCTGGAAAAGAACTTCCAAGTGGTTCAGGGGGCGGCTCTGGCTCGGGTGGTGGAGAGGCTGGCCTAGCCAATGCATTGGCTAGTGCACTTGCGGCACGGAAGTCGAAAGTTAGTCACAGTGGTAAGTTGATTATATTCTTGGGTAGCATAATGATGATGTGCTAATGTTTCTACAGACGACGAGTCGGACAAGGATGACTGGTAAATAAAGCCACTCAGCAGCTCATTCATATCCAAATCCAATCCCTACGCAAAGCGCCGAGTCATTGAGAGGCTGTTGCATTGCTGGCCCATTGGCTGTATATAGTTATAATTTGGTGGGGAGAGTGCAAGATGAGCCAAAACGGGCAGCATGAAAAGAGAAGGGGATTGTAATAGTGATAGCGATGGGGATGACAGACGAAGAGGATGGGGAGGAGCAAAGCCGTAGTTAGTTAGTTGAGGAAATGGTGGTAGTAGTAGAAGTAGTAGTGGAAGTAGTAGTGGAAGTAGTAGTGGAAGGATAGTTGATACCAAGAATGTTCAATGCATGTATATTCTTCAGTGCTCGGCTCTTGAGTCTGGACGGATGGTTGTGTTCGTGTGGGGGGCCTAGATTTGCGGGCGTGGGTAGCGTAGCCGAGCTGAGGCGGCCGCGGGATGATGCGGGGTAACACGCTGGTGTGCAGTGCGGTAAAGTGGCTGCGATCCGAGTATGAATTTGTATGTAGGGAAGCTCTAGTAGCGCAATGGCAATGGCAAGGAAGAAGAGGCATCAATTGCAGGATATCCGTCAAATCTACTGCTGTGCTGGCGTCGTGAAACACGAGTCGTGCGCGGCATACGGATATGCTCAGCCTCGGTTGACGACGGCGTATCCATCCTCCCGAATTCTGCAAGCCGAGCGTTCTCAACCTGTGCACTGAACCTGTTCAAAAGCCAGTCAGTTCCCTCAAAAGCGTCTAGTACGACTGTCCCTCTTCTCCAGAGCTGCATTGACGTCGTCCGGCACGACAGAAGCTAATCAGACATGTCGGCCTTCAGTCGCAACCTGTGCAGTACCGCTTCACGAAGCCTTCGATCGCGAGCCAGCGTTGTCACCAGAGCCACCAGGCCAATTGCTCTCCGTGCTCTTCCCTCACTGCCAATAACCTCCAGAGCCGTAGCTGCATCGTCCTTCTCCACCATGACAACCCTCAAGAGCGAAGTGAAGCAGGCGCTCGCCAAGCGCGAGTATGATCCTGAAATCAAGGACATGGCCAGCTACATCCACAACACTCCCATCGATTCGGAGCTCGCGGTAAGCCACTGTGAATGTCGCTGTCGAGGATAAAGGCTAACGTTGATTGTCGAAAAGTATGACACGGCTCGCTGGGTGTTTATCGACACGCTGGGTTGTGGTCTCGAGGGTCTGCGTTTCGAGCAATGCAGGAACATTCTGGGTCCTGTCGTCGAAGGAACCGTTGTTCCCAATGGCACAAAGGTGCCCGGTACCAACTACCAGCTTGATCCTATCAATGGAGCCTTCAACATTGGCGCCATGATCCGCTGGCTCGACTTCAACGACTGCTGGCTAGCTGCCGAGTGGGGCCACCCCTCTGACAATCTGGGAGCTATTCTTGCAACTGCCGACTGGATCACTCGTACGAACAAGGCTGGAGGCAATCTCGGCAATGGCAAGATCTTCAAGGTCAGAGATGTGCTCGAAGCCATGATCAGGGCGCACGAGATTCAGGGTTGCATGGCCCTAGAGAACTCCTTCAACAAGGTCGGACTGGACCACGTCATTCTTGTCAAGCTTGCGTCGACTGCTGTCGTATCCAAGATGATGGGCCTCAGCGAGGCTCAGACGCGTGACGCCATCTCGCAGGCCTTTGTCGATGGCCAGTCGATGCGCACATACAGGCACTCGCCGAATACCATGTCTCGCAAGTCGTGGGCTGCTGGTGACGCTTGCCAGACGGCCGTCAATCTCGTGCTCAAGGTCATGAAGGGGGAGCCAGGTCTCCCCACTGTGCTCTCAGCTCCTACCTGGGGATTCTACGATGTCAACTTTGGCGGAAAGCCATTCACCTTCCAAAGAGGCTACGGCAGTTACGTCATGGAGAACGTACTCTTCAAGGTCTCGTATCCCGGTGAGTTTACAATTGGATCCTTTTCCATTTTCGTGGCACAAATTGATCCTGGTGACAGCTGAGTTCCACTCCCAAACCGCCGTCGAAGCCGCCCAGCGCCTCAACAAGAAGCTAAAGGCCATGGGTAAGACCGCCGAAGACATTGAACGCGTGGTAAACCGGACACACGAAGCATGCGTGCGGATCATCGATAAGCAGTTCAAGCCCATGGAGAATTTCGCAGATCGTGATCACTGCGTTCAGGTAAGCTTACACTCGATGACTCAGGTCTGACGCTGACCATGTGGCAGTACATGGTAGCCACCATGTTCGTCTTCAACCGCCTCGAAGCCACCGACTATCCAGATGATAGCGAGGCTGCGACTTCAGCGCTAGTTGAGTCGCTGCGACAGCGAATCAGCTGTGTCGAGGACCCCCAATTCACAAAGGACTACCACGACCCAGAAAAGCGCACCATCTCTAATGCGCTCACTGTCACGCTCAAGGATGGCACAGTGCTGGATGAGGAAGTAGTTGAGGCTCCTCTTGGCCACCGTCTGCGACGAGAAGAGGCCAAGCCTGAGATCCTCGCCAAATACAAGAGGCACCTCGGTCCGCATTACCCGGCGGACCACGTCGACAAACTCGTCACTTTGGCCCAAGACAGTAAGACACTTGACAACATGGACATCGACGAGTATGTCGATCTGTACGTGAAGAACTAGAGATTAAGCCTCGGTTCCGCAATCATAGCTAGATTAAGAGACTTTGTCGTAGGGCATCTTGGCACAAGCTGACGATATGGCCCTGTCGCCAATGCAACCGAATGCAGCCTCAGGCTCTGCGCCTCCGTATATTTTCTGCTCTGCACGTCCCTGTCGCTTGCGCCTGGTAGTCACGTTGAAACGTCACACACGAACGCCGCATTGACCATGTCATATAGTTTTGCAATATGCCATACACGCCGCGTGATCTTAGCCTGCCGACATATCTGTACCACCATAGTAGCAGACGCACCATGACGATTTCTTTCTGACTGGGTTATCTTCCGACCTCTATATCGGAGTTGCGGGGGCATATCGCTCGACCGATAGTTGGGTAGAAGGTTCCACCCTAGCCTCTTCCCGGGATGTTCGTTCCTCCCCACTAAACATGATTTACGAGGTGAGCCCGGAAGTGGCTTCGCCGTCCGCCAGCCTGTCCAGCTAAGAATATGCTATGTCGGGGCCAGCGGAAGGTCGAGTAAGACAGGGCTCCACACATCGGCAGAGGTGGCGGTCATGGTTACGGAAATTGGCACCGTATACTCCATATCTCAATTGTGGATGAGTAGCGTTGCGCCTATCCAGGAGCCCGATAGAGCGGGTACCACTGGCGGCTGGCTCATCATAAGTACCCTTTCAAAGAACACCTTGTCGTTTAAAGTACCATTATCAAGCTCTTCTCACTGGACATCATCTTCTCTTTCAACATTTGGCAGAAGCCATCCCTGTCTCATTGTCATTCGCCTCTATAACCTCTTCCCCCCCTTTTTGGACTTTGCTATCTTAGTCGTGTGCTTGCACAATGTCCTTCACACCAACCAGTACGGTTACCGATAGGACCAGCCTAAATTCGCTCGACAGTGCGGAAAAGGGCCTGTGTGGTAGTGCACTCAAGTCGACAGCACCTGGGTTTGTGTACATAGAACCGAGAAGGTCCTTACTGGCTCCCCCATCATTCCCAGTCTCTCCTGTACACCACGGCATAACGCCCCGTGCAAGCGTACCCGATTTCTCACTCGCCGGCCTATCGTCATGTCCAGTCTCTCCTGTACACCAGGGTATAACACCATGCACAAGTGTGCCCGATCTGAATCTGGGAGCAGGCGGACAAAAGCCTACTGGTGACAAGCCCAAGACTACTGTCAAGGAGACGATTACGGAAAAGCCAAAAAAGCCCAAAGTCAGTCGATGGATTATGTTCAAGCTCTGGTTCAACACGTACCGAAAGTTCTTCACACTCGTTGTCGTGCTGAACTTCGTGGGCATTGTTTGCGCAGCAACCAACCACTTCACTTATGCCGAAAACCATCTCGGCGCTTTGGTATTGGGCAATTTGCTCTGTGCAGTCTTAATGCGAAATGAGCTTTGGTTGCGCTTCCTATACATGGTTGCCATATATGGTTTGAGCGTATGTATCCGTCCGTGCCTCCCGTCTCAAACACCCATCACTGACCCGTCTGAACAGTGGACACCGATTCCCGTGAAGTTGGCAATAGTCTCTATACTCCAGCATGTGGGAGGCATTCACTCTGGGTGCGCTCTATCTGGTGCTGCGTAGGTTCATACTGTATCTTCGAATAAGGGGTATGGCTAATGGTCAACACAGTTGGCTCGTCTATAAGATTGTCGACATCATCAAGTACCGTGCCATACAGCACCCTGCCGTCATTGTCAGCGGCATCATTACGAACGTGCTCATTGTAATTTCCATCTTGAGCGCTTTCCCCTGGGTACGAAAGTAAGCTGATGGAGCCCAGACTGCTTTTGTACCACCATGCTAACACCTCATCCAGCACCTATCACAACGTTTTCGAGAGACACCACCGCTTTGTTGGATGGCTAGGTCTTGCAGTATGTGATTGGAAATGTATTTTCAACAAGATGGGCACTAACATGATCTAGATGACATGGGTTTTCGTGATCATGGGAAACACCTACGACATCAAGCGTGGAGAGTGGAGAAGCGATGCTCACAGTCTTCTCAGTTCACAAGAACTTTGGTTTGCTGTCTTCATGACAGTCTTGTAGGTCTACCTTCAGCCGGAAACCCCTCCCATGACTAACACTTGTCAGTATCCTCATTCCCTGGCTCACACTCCGCGAAGTACCCGTCGAAGTTGAGATTCCCTCACCCAAGGTTGCAGTCCTCAAGTTCGAGCGCGGCATGCAGCAAGGTCTTCTCGGCCGCATCAGCCGCACATCCATCATGGAATACCATGCTTTTGGCATCATCAGCGAAGGCCGCAAGTCCGGCTGCCACTACATGATTTGCGGTGTGCAAGGTGACTTCACTAGAGGCCTCGTTGCCAACCCGCCCAAAACCGTGTGGACACGGCAATTGAAATTCGGTATGTGCTACTATTTTTTGCCCACCCAAAAACCTTATTAAAAAAGCCCCACATACACATGAACTAGAAGCTAACGACGATACTTCTGATTGACAGCGGGACCCGGACACGCCTCTGCCATGTTTAAACGAGGCATTCGCATCTGCACCGGCACAGGCATCGGCGCTGCACTCTCAACCTGCATCCAATCGCCAAACTGGTTCTTGATCTGGATCGGTTCAGACCAAGAGCGCACATTTGGACCCACCGTCACGGGCCTGATCCACAAGCACATCGAGCCCGAGCGCATGATTCTGTGGGACAGCAAGAAGCGAGGCGGCCGCCCGGATACGATGGCTCTACTGCGCGATACATGGAAGAGCTTCGGCGCCGAAGTCATCTTCATCACAAGTAACATGCAAGGCAACGATGAGATGATGCAGGGTTGTGCACAGGAAGGTATGCATGCTTTTGGGACCCTGTGGGACTTTTAAGATTTCCACAACATCTTGCCCATTTTCCTTGTTTTTTTTGGTTTTTCCAAAGTGTGAACTCCTTCAAGTGCTGAGGTGAGGTTTGCGAAAACGCCCGGGGGAAAGAAGTTGAAAGTCAGACATATTAACGGAGTGCCCACGGTTTGTGCCGGAACAAGGGGGGAAGACGTGGTGAAGGGAAAGGGCTGAAATGATCGGCCGGGGGGTGGTGAGCTGAGTATCCGGAAACCATTATGGTGGGATTTTTTCCTTATGAGAGGGAACGCTTGTAAGCATCTCCTTTTAATGATTGCTCATTTCGTTTTTAGCGCGGGTTAGATGGAGGACGAGGGGTGTGCGTGTGTGTCTTTTCAGCATTACTACATTATCTTTTTCACATTCTCTCTCCTAGTATACTTTTTATTTTTAGAAAGGGGCCTTGAATATGGGGTCTTGCGTAGATGGGGAATTCGGAAGCGGCGTCGCTCTCTCTCTCTCTCTCTCTTTTCAAAGTTTTTACTACTATGTAGATATTTTTTATTTCATTCGCCACCACTTTCAATAATCACAACAAATTCACAAACACAACTTTCGCAAACTTGCCTTCTATTAGAAATCCACAATGGTTTTCCACGTTTAGTAACATGAAGTTCCCTGGGCCCTCGGCACATACAAACCCTTGTTTATACGGACAGCAGAGACGGGAATCTTACCTCATCAATAATATCGCCACGTTATTACCACCAAAACTCTATCGCACACACAGACTGCCACTCGAAGTTTAAACATAAGAATACATCATCAACTACTCATCCCATTCAACAAAAAACCGTAATGATATGCGATAACGCCGCAGCAACACTAGTGTCGTTACACGTCAGATTCTATTCTCGTATCCCTTTTTCTGTCTCTCCCTTTGTCGAAAGCTGCGAGGGACGTGCTGGGGGGAGACTGAATGTTATCGATCGCTTGGATATCTCCGGTCATCTGCCTCACTTTCTGTCTCTCTGTATCTCACAAAAAAGACCTAGATCGCACACAAAGTCTGATGTACACTACACAGGTATGTACCGATCATCGCGTGACTTCGCCATCACGCAACCTCGGGGACCAGTCTGGCAAGCGCACCATCACGTTATCTTCACCGACACACTCACGCTTTCACAGAAGGAAAAAAGAGAGTGTATACTAGTTTCCAATAAAGACGAGCTCCACTCCCATCTCTACCCGTCTTTCCGCCTGCCCCCAACTTTTTCACTTTTTCCTTCCATCGTCCTTCTTTTTTCCCTTCCGTGCCACAACAGGTTGTTTGCATCCCTTGGATTGCACACCCCTTCCCGTCCCACACCAATCTATCGACAGCAAACGATAGACTCGCCATCGGGAAGCTCCCGTCCGCGGATAGATTAAGCCCAACCCCCCAGCCCCCCCTCGCAGAGCGGCCAGGCCCCCGGAGGCGGAGGGGGAAGGAGGGCACGCAAACTGGGAACATGCAAGGCAACCCGACGACGCCTTTTCTCATGGCGCACCGCGAGGCAACTTGGCCAAAACCCACCGTCGCAAGGTTGAAGTGAGGTAATTAGCGGGGTTATAAGATTGGACTCTTCACAATTCTCCACACACCCCCCCAACATATCATACTCAGGTTTTCCCTCTTGGCGTATCGCCCGCACGTTGTCGTTGCGCGATGAGCGTCGTTCGGAACCGGGGAACGGTGGGCCGGGTAGTTGGACATGGGGGGAAAGGGAAGGGGTGGAGGGATGATCAAGCGTGGGGATTATACTATTCGAGAAAAAGCGAGATACGTACGTATGATACACCCCCCCCCCCTTGGCATTAACCGGTGGCGGCGTGCGTGGGGGGCTTGCTGGGCAAGGTGCGCTCGCACTTTTCTCCAGGTTGTTTCGCCATTTTGTCTGAAACCGGGTATTCGGTACGCGGGAAGGGAAAGAAGAAGGTAGGTTCGGTGCGCGCGCGCATCGCTGACGACGTCATGGTGTGTGTGGACGGGGGTTGAAAGGGGGGGTGGGTTAAAGGTAGCAAGGGTTAGTTGGGTAGTATGAGCATTTTGCCCTACTTAGCCATCCAAGAGAAAAGAAAGAAAAAAACAAGATCAAAGAAAATATTGGGCGTGATGGTGGGAGGTTTTGCCAAAGCAAGACTGTTTGTTTGTCCTCACGGCAAGTCGGGAGCGTAGATCCGGGAAGTAAATGATTTACGTGCTACATTTCCGGTGTGGGTTTTTCCCGTTTTTTCTCGTGGCCAGCCTCAATTACATACTGTATATGCGCAAGGTAAAGTATCCACTCACACACTCTGCTATCGCGCTCCCCGCGGCATGAGTGGGAAAAAGGGAAGCACGCACATGACCTCCGATTTTTTCTTCCTTTGCGTTTGGAACCTACACCTTTGTTTCTTGTAAACGACGAACAAGGTATCGTCGCAAAGGACCCCTACCCCCCCCTTATCGCCAGTATAAAGAGGGGGAGAGAGAGAGTGACAAACAAACTTTCCAGATAGAAAGCTCTCACCGGATGTGAGAAACCCTTGTTACATTCTTCTCTTACACGCCTATAACAAGCGGGGGTACATAACACCAATCTTACCGCCTATATTCAATGTAGAAAAGGGGGGGGGGGAAGCGGATATATACCCTACCCTATCTCCCATACCACTTGACCCGCGACAACCCCAACGTCGTCACGATCTCCATCTTGATAGAGACGGAAATCATATCGACGCACCACCTTGCCGTCTTCTCATACCAATGAAATATCGCGTTTCACCCTCTCTTAAGAGAGAGAAAAGAAACTTTGCGTAGTAAACCCCCCCCCCCCCCCGGTCCCACACATTCACATGTAAAACACGCATACACGAACTCTCCTCCATCCCTCATCTACCTCGCGTAAACAAAACGTGAATACAATGCACTCCTCCCCCATCTACCATATTATATCTCCTAATCGGTCACCCACACGCGCCCATATGCATTTTAAAAAAATCCCCGCACGTGCACTCCTGCTTCGAAAATCCTTCCATCTGCATCCAGCAATTTGGAGAAAGAAAGAGAGAAAGAGAGAGAGCAGGAGCAAGATTTGCGTTTCTGCCACGTGCCAAAAAAACAAAACAAAAAAAGCAACTAGGATGTAGCATTATTCCCCCCCATCTTTCCGTTAAATATCTATATAATAATCCTTGTTTTATATAACTATTCCATCTCACAATGACCCTGGAGGCATCTGCGTTCTGCAATACGTTGAACATATATACCCTGTCCTGTCTCCTCTTAGAAGACAGAAGTGGCCTAGTCCCCACCACCTAATCTTGACGAGTGGGGCGGGGATACGCTATACCAGATCCAGATACATATACTATCGCTTCGTTAATCGCTTCTTTTTTTTGTATTTCTGTGCAATCATTGTTTTCTTTTAGTTGATGGCTTGGATTAGTAATGCTAGAATGATGTGCAGTGGTAGGTGGTTGGCAAGGAATGTGAGGTGTTTATGCGTGTATATTTTTCTTTGGGCAAAATATCTTCGGGATCGCGCGGAAGTCAGGCAGTGGCCGTGAAAACGAAGGTATAACTTCAAGCAGAACACAACAAGTCATCGATCGAGTGATGTAGGCTGAAGATAAAGACGATCTATTCGCATTGGTGCCTCAGACATGTCAACTACAAACTACGTACATATAACTAAAGCGGGAGAATAAGCAAAAAGGCACTCGACAAGGGGAATCGCGATGTACATAAAATATGGACAAAAGAAGCTAAATAAGCTAGCAAGCAAAAGACTTCTTTTCACGGAAATAAGGAAACCGAGGCCATGGAAGAGGAGGGTGGTGGTGGTGGTTCCTGCAGTGTCGATCCTGGGTGGCGTCTTGCACCTGATCTAACAGCCCTTGGGATGCTGGTAACCAGAGGACGAAGAAGGAAGAATTGCGAGTTTGTACGATAAAGGACGTGAACAATCAATATATGATCCGGAGAAAGGGCAAAGGAAGAAGACGGTGGTATTTTCCTGCAGCAAAAAAAATGAAGTAGCAAGTTACAAATGGAATTAGAATTGGAAGTGGAGGCGGAAGCAGAAGCCAGAAAAAAAATAAACGCCTAGTAGCCGCGAGGCAATTCCAGTTTAAACAAAAGAGGAATATAGGATAGGAAATATCCGGTTGCGTCCGCGAGGACATTGGGTAGTCTGTTTTATAATCTCGGCATGATTATGCGAGACTTGAATTGAAGGCCAAAGGGCAAAAGAGAAAGATGTGGGGTGTGGGGATCGCCGAGACAATGTTTCGATGTTTGGGGGGAGGGGCGGGCCCCCCAGATTTATATGCGGCGATCGAGGCGATCCACGCGGGCCTTGAAGCCTTTTACGATTTCGCCAATGCGCCGGACTTTGTCGAATTCGACCTCGAGCTCGTCGATTTCGCGGAGGATGGCGCGGAAGCGGGCGATTTCCGCGTCAGCCATTGCCATTGCGTTACCCGCGCGGTCGTACTGCACTTGGGTTGCTGTTTGGGTCTGTTGGGTGAGCTGAAAGTGTGGTTGTTAGCTTTGGAACATCTATAAATGCTGCTGGGTTTTGCTATCTATCTTACTACAAACGCAGACGGAGGAAGGCGGAAAAGAGAAAGAAAGAAACTCACGTATTGCCAGCGCTGCTGAATCGAATACATCAGACGATCAAAATGGGCGCTGAGCGCCTGCAAACTAGAAGGATCCAGGAGGAGACGGCCCTGGCTAGAGGCGTGAGAAGCAGCGCGCGACGAATTGGAGCCTTGCTGCGAGGCGGCAATTTGCTGCTGGAGATATCTGCTCTCGCTCGAGTTGAGGCCCAGTTCAGACACTGGGATGGCAGACATGTGCACATAATTATCTTAAGAACATGGTCGGTCGAGTGGAACCTGCTTGATCTCTCTCTGTATGTCTGCTTTCCCTCTGGTGCGTATGCGTGTGTGTGTGTGTGTGTGTGTGTGTGTGTGTGTGTGTACGTGCAGGTGTACGGTGTGCAGGCGTGCGTGTGTGTATGTGCGGTGTGACGCTTCGTGCTTAATTTTAGCTGTAGCAATTGTTGCTAATGGGCTATGAAGCTGCTGGGGAACGTTACGACATACATGCGTCGAGGAGGAAATGGGAGACGAGGGGGGGTGGGGATATGCAAGCTGATGTTGTTTAGAACTATGGGGGACGGGGCGGCTGAGGCCCGCCAAGTGGCCGGCTAGGTATGGGGGAGGGAGGGGAGGAAGTGCCAGACAAACCTACCAGCCTATGTCACACCCCAGAAAAGCAAAGACCTGCGAACGCCCAACTATCCCACACCCTCATCTCCTCCTAGCCCCGGCTGCAGCCCTACGCTCTGCCGTCCGAATCCCGCTGGGTGTGCAGCTGTCTGGCGGTTGTGCAATGATGCTTGCAGTTGTGCGGTTGTTCGCGACGCTGCACGTATCGCAATCAAGCGAGCATACAGTACGGCAGTCGGCCGTCTGCGAGCCCCTCCTCTCTCGTCCCTTTCCACTCGTCCACCAGAAGCCGCCACACGACGCTGAACCACCATGACCGTTGTGCTTTTTTGTGCGCTTATTTACCACCCCAGTGCTGTGCCATACAGAGCCACCGAAGCGCGGGACACCAACTCCGCATGCACACCCTCTTGCCTCGATGCGACAAGGATGTTCTGATTGTGCCGTTACGTCCATGGGTGAATGTTGACCCCACCAGCTCCCTTGGAGCGAGGAGGGGGTGCTGAACACAACTCCCGTCTGGCCATGGACGAACCAGATGCAGAAGGTGACAATGCCATGAGCAGCGTGATGAGCCCTTGCCGCTGCGCACATACACCGACAACCACGCCTCAATCAACCCTCTGTTATGTGGCTTTCACAAAAGAGCACAAGACTTACCGAGGCAGCACGCCCCCCGCGCACAGCAGCCCTTCACCACGAAAAAGGCCTGGACAAGCAAGACACACCACCATTTCTGTGACAAAGCCCTCGTGCCTGTCAAGACTCTGGCACATCTAACGCGTATCCTTGAATACTTGGTGACAATAGTCAAAGTTTGTTTCATAAGACAACAAGGTTTAGATTACCCATAGTTATTAGCTCCTAGCCTGGGGTATCCTGCTTATAGAAAAAAGGAGAGCTGACTTGCTCATATTCGTTCAAGTCGTCATACATATAACTACAGGTATAGTGGAATACAAAAAGGAAAAAGAAAGGGGTATATACACCAAGCCTGCCAACGCTATGCACAAGGGAAGAGATAAAGGAAACGGGGGAAGGTCGTGTGACCATGAATGCTTTACAGAGCGTAGTTCTCGGCGTGAAGGAAGATTTCGTCGCGCCCACTGTCATTCCACACACTTCGTTGCAACTGCGCAACAGTCTCGCTGACACTGATGCGCATTGCCGGTGGTCCGCACACGAAGACACAAGTGCGTCTGCCAAAGTTTTTACTCAGCCCCCTGAGTAGATACGGTATATCTGGGCGTCCGTATTCTGTGCTCCATCCGTCCTTCTTCTTGACGGCGGCGGGCAGAAAAGCAAAGCGCATCAGGTTCTTCTGGAACTCGGTGGGCGTCGAGGGGAAACCAAAGTCGAACCCTTGTGTAGTCTCAGTAGGGTTGTGGACGATGCTGGGGGCCATTGCCCCAGAGCCGGCCGCGACAGCCTGTGAAATATCAAGAGAAAGATTACGCTCCTGACGGCGGGCAGCCAATCCGCGGGGCGCCGGGGCAATGAGGTCGGGGTTCGAGCTATCCACTGACTCTGCGGAGATACTGCCGTTGTTGTGGCTGGGGCGTGGTGGGGCCAGATGGCCCCTGTTGATAGGCAGCAAGTGCGCCTGTGGGAGAGCGGTAATGCTGTCTTCGTTCTCGCGTCGAAGTTCAGACTCCTTCTCTGGGTCGCCTTGCGCTTCGTCGCGGATAAGCGCTGAGTGTCGTTTGGACGAGATGCCGGACAAGCGATGTTCAGCGATATTTTGGAAAGCGTCGTTGACCTTGTCGTGGAAGTAAAGCGACACTGGACGTGTCGGTGTCTTTGCACTAACCAATCCACCAGCAAGGTTGCGCTTTGCTGCGGTAATGTAGAACTGGCACTCTACTGTCTCGGGTGGTGCATACTCTCGACAGATGCGAAGTTCTTCCTTGAACCACTCCATCGTCTCAGGACGCTTAAGGGCCCAGATGACGTGGATCTTGCGTGTGACTGCCTTGCCGTCGCGCATCTTCTTGATCAAAGACAGGAGTTGTGAGACGATGGCGGTGATGCCGCTACCGCCAGCAATAAGTACAACGTCATCAAAGGCTTCAATGCGTCGTTGCATGCCTCCATAGGGACCATCGACAAAGGCCCGGTAGGTATGCCATGGACCATGTTGGAGGGCTTTCTCACGGACCTTCCTGGTGAAGCCACCAAATGGTCGGAAGACCAAGACCATGTCACGGTAGCCTTCACCGTATTCCGAAGGAAAATCTTCGCTGCAGAGCGAGGCGATGGTAAAAGGGTGATTCTCGAATACAGAGATGCCAGGCATGCGGAGATAGACGTATTGTCCAGGTCTCCATTTCATCTGAGTTGGAATGGTGATCTTGATGGCGTTCTCTGGCATGAGGGTCACGGCACACTCGTCGCCTATGAGCCATGACATACGTCCTGGACGAGTCCAGTTGAGGTAGAAGAGCCGCATGATATAGGAGAATAGCCATACGGCAACGGTCGAGAGCAGATAGTCCCAAGATGTTAGGTAGTTGTTGCAATGCCAGAACATCATGCCGACGAAGACAATGGAGACTGGCACATGGAGCGCTACAAAGAGCTCGTACATTCGGTGACGGAGAGGGGCGATCGAGTGCATACAAAGGAAACACAGGGGAACAAGCGCCGCGATACCTATGACCTGTCAGTCCCTAACACATGATGGCTGAGAATAGCAAACATACCTGTGCCGTAAATGTACATTCCTTCGTTCTGTTGGAACAACTGTCTGAAAGTTTCTCTCGCACCCTTTTCCCACACCGGGGTAACGTAAAAAGGAACGGTGTGCATGATGCTGAGACCCAGACAAATGTACGCTGCCCATCTGTGCAGCACATTCAATCGTTCGTGACTGATGCCAGTCACCATGGAGATGAGGTTCGCCTTCATTGCAAGCGCGACGATCCAAGGCATGAGAGCAACCGCCATCATGCCAGAGCGAACTGCCAGTGGAGGCGAGCCATAAGCAATGCTTTCCCAGAACAGTGGTTGAGGGAGGGTGCAGTAGAGTACTCCTAGGATCAAAGCAAGTGACACGATCACAATTGTCGACAAAGATGGAAACACAATAGGCCTCCATCCTTTCTTGATCTGAATCTGTGGAGTCGGTCGATAGAAAATGAATCGGAAAAAGGCCACCAGGTTGTTAATTGGGCCCACTGAGGATACACTAGATTGCTGTTTTGGCACACTTGGTAGCGGGCCTTCGCGAGGAAAGAACTTCATGGTGGACTTGTCAGTATCAAGTACTGATAGCTCGTAGTCTGTGGCGGGAGATGATGTCTTCGAGGACTGTAATACCTCTTCTTGATGTAGTGCTGTCCGGATCTTGTCCGTGAATAGGTGGTAGTATCGCATGAGTGCCGCAATTACCAGCAGAGGTATACAAAAGTAGACATATGCCAACGCATATTTTCCACTCTTGTCCCATGGGTCGACGGTGTTTGCTTCTATCAAGCCGGGCGGACTTGTGCTGTTGAACGGGACATGCACCCGCCGTAGTAATGTTGAGACGGATTCTGCGATGTTGTTCTCGGCGTGCGATACAGCGATACCCAGCTGTCCCATGGCCACGCCTGTCCGCGCCATGAGAGCTTCCCGAAGGGCTGGCATCTTCGAATTCGTGTGTGGTAATCGTAACAATCGGCGTGGTGTTTGTTTCGTAAATCACCTCTGCCAGCAGAAGTTGAACCGCAACGTAGACGCGTCCTGGACCGGCGAGTAATGGGTTTGAGAAGGTGATTGCTTGAAGGACATCCGGGGTCCCGGTTCTACATGGATGATGACAAGGTCAAGGCTCGTTTATTGTGACCATGCGCTCCCGCGGCGCGGCGGAAACTGTATCCAGGATTGATATTATGCTGCGGTGTGTAGGATCGACCCCGTCTAGTAAGAAGCTAGGTCCACCTCTTGTTTTTGCTTTGCAACGACGGTATCCGGTACAAATGCTCGTAGGTGTTATCGAGACATCGGACGGGGCATGGGCGCTGAAAATCAGATAGCGTGCGCGAGCAGGAGCCCAGTTCCTTAAGTCCTGTGGCCAAGTGGGGTGCGGGTGACTCGCAGGGGATAGGATTGTCGTATCGTGGCAGCAAATGGAGAATGATATTCTGCCGCTCACCAAAGCCCACGCTATTGGGCCAAGATGTGATTGCCAGTCCAGGCCGGGGGCATCTCAAAAGGGCAATCTAGAGCCTAAAGCGCGCCGTCACACTCGCAGCGTGCATCAAAACACATTAGATTATCCAAGGGCTTTGCAGCTATCACCGGAATGCGCTTCATGCACTGGGCCTTGGGCTGTGAGTGGCGAGTAGCGGACGGCAAGGAAGCGGACCGATCTTGGTCTTCCCTTTTAAGCGAGAGGCGCTTTCGGCTGCATCAGGCACCTCATGCTATCAGCGTGCTCCATCTCTGTTCCCTTTTGACATACGGACGTACGCACAAACATGACGGTTCTCCATGTCGAGCAGCCTTTGCAGGCGTTGCACAGCGCGCACTGCCATGTCGTGTACGTGGCCCTCTTTTCCATCTCATGTGAGACATTTCATCATGTCGGGGCCGGAGCATAATCCTGCTCATCAGTCTAGGGCTCTAGCGTAGTCGTCGAGGGAACAAGACAGAAGCCGCAGTCGTATCACAGACCTTTGCCTGGTGTAGGGTTCCCGTCCGTCGGTAGGGCCAGCTCCGTTTGGTGGATTAGCGGATATCAGCATAGGGCTTGTCCTTCGTTCGCATGACCGCTGGATGAGCGAATTGGAGGAATTGGGCCCTGAAGGCCCTGCTCAGGCTGCTTGCAGCCATGCACGGGAAGAGCGAGACGGTGGAGCGGGGTGGTGGTGTTGCGAGCCTTTGACTGGACGTCGATGGACATTGTAAGCGCCGGCCACCCTGACTGGGACTAGCGTGCAAACAAGCTTTTCGAAGCCCGCCCGCCTGCCTACATCCGATCCTGGTTGGCTGCAAATCTCCATCCAACTTTGCACACCGTCCAGTGCTGCGATGCACTACAGCATGAGCGTTGAGCTCGCCGCAAAGCTCGGCACATGGCTTCAACAAGTAATTGGAATACTTGGTCAAGAGCTTCACCATACCGCCGAGCTTCGGCTGTCTTTCCGCTCCCTGACCCAGGCACCTGTCCGGTATGCACGCTAGCAAATGTCACCAGTCCCAAATGCCACTCTGCGAGCTCGCATTCGTCAAACGACCAAGAAGCGGTCACGGCTTGGCATCAATATTCGTACACTTGGTCCGAGACGATGAAGATTCCATGATGCACTCACTGCCTCAACGTCATCGCCTCGGCCGCCCAAGATGTGACCCATTTCGCATCTGATCTCTACTCAACCGAGTAAAGTACAAACAACCAGTCCATCACCGAGCAACCGTTAGCCGCTCTCTGGACCCTTTCGAGGCCGCCCCGCACGTTAACGCACATGGAAGATGCCTAACCGCCAGCCCTACGACCTCAGTCCGCCCCAAGGCTATTCGATTAGGGCTGCGAGCCTTGAAGCTGTCAGCCCAAAGTGCCGGATTTTCAGGCACAGGCTCGCAATCCAGACTCGTTACGCGCTCGCACATTGCGCAATGTGTCGCTGGCGGCTGCAACTCTAATCGAACATGCTATATTGCCACATCTTAACGTGTCTCCCAAGCTTGCAGCCACATGTTATGCGCATCGTGAGCGCTTGGATGATGTCGTGGGCGTCTAGATGGGCCTCGGGGCGCTTTGGCCCGGTTCGAACACATTGTTGCTTTGCTCGTGCTGCTTGACCATGTTCTCAACTTGCTTGCATACCAGACGAACGTGGGGGTTGGGCGAGCCGAGGGCGCATGCCCTCAGTTCAGTACGGTGACAGCTTCGCGAAGCGCTGATAAGGACATGGCAGCTGCAATATCCGAACACAGATGCAATGGCACTTGCCGTACGTATCCAATGCGAGAGATGCATCCTTTCAGTCCATAATCACTGCCCCCTCTCCAGCACAACAGTCGATCACTCTCACCGGCTGAATAAGCACCCCTCGTACTCGAGACTCATTCAGCACCTCGGATTCTGTGTATCCTCGATGCGCAACGCCGCTTGGGACGTAGTGTACTCTAGTTCATCTTACCTGCAGCAAATGTTTTGAAACTTGCGCCCAATCGGAATCCCGCATGGGCTCCTGCCCATGCAGTGCGACCCACCTCACGTGTGCAAGCTCATATATCGACCCTCCAGCCTGCCGGACGCTGGACTCTAGCCTCTTGAGAAGCTGCTTGTGCGGGTCCAAGGGTTCACTGTGACGCTGTATCGGGATATGTCGTGTTACTCTGCTGATAAGGGAACGTGTGTGTGTGCGCAGCTATTCTTGGGTCCTTTCTTTTTGCGCTTCTTACATTGACAGCAGTGCCGTAGCCAAGGGAGAAGAACTAGTGATAATAATACGCATGTTATACATGAGTCTGCGAATAGCTGTTCCACGGGTTTGCGCTTTCGTTGTGGGTACTTCTGCACGACGCGGTAGTATCAAATTACTTCGCATATGCAGCTACTCGGTTCCATTCGTCCGTAGATATTATCGTGGGAAGCCTCATTGCTATTTTCAGACTTTGGCCATGTTGACCACTGTGAACAGCATGCTCGACTGGAGTCTCTCTCTCACTGCACTGCATAGATGACACAAAATAGTCGTCACGGTAACTAGGGAAGCAAGGCAGTAACAAGAGCAGGAAAAAAAACTTAATATTTTGGCAATCTATGAGAACAATCCATTCTCCATAGCCATATATATGCAAACATTAAATCTCCGCATGCGTCGAGATGTTCCATTTCTGGAGGAGATTATGCCTATGCCAAAAGCTCCTATACTTCTTACCCCAGAAGAAGAAAACAGGCGCGGTAATAATCATGCCGCCCGCGACGCCGCCAAAGACGTAGAAGACCTGTGCAGGCCCCTCGGCGGCAGCCCAGTTATTGACAAAGTAGGAGAAGCCGTAGAACAAAAAGTTCTTGAAGACCATGTTGATGATGAAGACTTCGGAGCTGATGTCGCGGAAGGCGTCGAGGACGTAGGAAGAAGCTGCGATGCACGCAATAACAATGCCGAAAAGGTCCATGCCGTGGAAGAAGGCAGTGAGGTAGAATGACGAGCCCTTTTGGGCATAGTGGCCGAATAGGCACAGGCCGATTACTATGGTTACGGAGGGGATCATGGCGAGGAGACGGTATTCGGGCTCGTAGACGCCGTTGTTCTTCTTGGCACACCATTTGATGAGAGGGTCGTATAATATTCCGATGAAGACGGAGCCGATGAGGCCTCCGAGAAAGGGGCCGAGGGAAAGGTAACCGACTCCAGCTGTGCTGAGCAGGTATGGCGGTGCCTGGAAAATCTGAGCCATTACGTATGATTGTGCGACGAAGAAGGCGGTCAATCCACCGGTTACGATGACCATCCATAGAACAGCCATGTTGGTGCAGACGGCGAAAGGCGCAATGACGAGCTGCAAAAGGTTATCGTCGGAGTAGGTTCCGGTGAAGATGGCCAGAGATTGGACATATGTCTTTTTCGGAGGAATGACAGAGCGAGAGGTAGCATTTGTCTGCACCTTTTCAAAGTCATCGCTTCCTTCCTTCTCGCTGCCACTCGCTCTCTTTTGTTTTTCGCCCTCGATAGCGGCAAGCTCGGCTAGGTTTTCGTTGGAAAGCTCGTCGATGTCATAGCGGTGGTCGCGGTTGTAATTCGTTTCGGGGACGAAGAAATAGAGCAGGGGGACCTCGATAGCGACAAAGGGAACAAGAATGTGGAAAAGGTAGCGCCAGCCGAGGTTCGTTGCAATGGGTCCCACAATGATGGCTGAGAAGTTGGATGCCGCTCCGAGGATGAATTGGATAAATGTCATGAAAGCTCCGCGTTGGTGCACAAAGAATAGGTCACCAATCATCGAGACAACGAGGGATTCAAAAGCGGACCTAGTGGACAGTCAGCATGGCTTGACAGGTGCGCATGTATTAAACTTACACAGAGCCACCTTGAATGATGCGGCCGGCCATGAGGCCCTCGTAGCTATTCGAGGCACTGCCGATGACAGTTCCGAGTAGGCCGAAGAGTGACGCGAGAATAAGCTGAGGACGCTTTCCGTACTTGCGAGACAGCGCGTTGACTATAGGTCCAACACCGCCGGTGACCAGTAGCATGTATCCTGAGATGAGGGTAATGTCACGAACAGACTTGTTAAAAGTTTTCGCAATGACCACCAAAGCAGGAGACAGGAGCGGGGAAAGCACGGCAGCATAGAGGACTGATCCATATGCCACAATCATCATAATGACGAGCTTCTGGGTATGCGGCCAGTTGAGTGGATCATTAGGATCTTCAGACCTGTTTGTTTGTCAATCCTGCTGTTGGCTGTGGTATCTGACAGACTCACGGCTGTGGAATGAGAATAATTTCTGAATCTTTGCCAGTGCCACGTTTTAGTCCGGCGGGAGGAGCGGTTCCTTCAGCGACATTGGTCAGAGGATTTTGATCCTCGCTCAAGACCACAGTTGCTGGAACATGAGCAAGGTGCTTATCCTCGGCGATTCCTAGGAACCCCATGATGAGCCACTATACCAGAGGGCGACTTGGGGAAAAGAGTGCAATTAATAAACAAAGATATAGTAAGAGGTTGTACAGATACGAAATGAAGATAGTGACCACTTTGAGGATGACGATGTCTGGTAGGCGAGAAAATCTGGGGCAATGTGCATGTTAATAAGTATATGCTGTCCCCAGTCACTTGCCAAAACATCAGTTGTCGATCGGGCCAGGGTGACATGCGCCAACAGGTGGTCTATTACCTAGAACATGTTCAGCGAAACACCCCACACAATTCTTACACTGATTGCATATAGAGCCCCACAGAGGGTGATCGGCAATTCATTTGCTTTGGCAGGACAAGATTGGGGAAACGGGCCTATAAGCACGTGGATCTTGTTACAGGGAGACAGTAGCGCGTCTTCTGTGTTTGAAGGCACTGCAGGGCCACGTTAAAAGTCCCAACATATGGATATGCATGGCTTTGGGTGTATTTAGCCTGTACTGCAATGCTATTGTCTGTCAGCAGGGTGCAGACCTGTATTCTGACAAGCATGACATGTCTGAATGGAGCAGATATGTACTCAAGGGAGATGCAGAGAAGATACTACGTACAAGTGCTTTTTCTCGCTTAACCAACTGCCATGAGGCCAAGTCGAGTAGCTCAGCCACCCCGGATTTTGCGGAGTGTGAGCACGCTAGATACCCCGCAAAAGCCCCACAGCATCTGTTACACGTATCACAATACTGCGTAAGAAGACGGAGTTTGGTTTGGCCCATCAGCGCCACACTAGTTGCCAGTTGTACGCGGTCTATACATCTTCTTACCCCACGATCTTTCGCATGCTAGCTGTGAGAAAAGCATGGGGCGCGCCTGAGACATTGCGGATGGAGCTATTGATTTCTTTTCCACCTGTTCCGTGGGGCACAGGCCAACCCATGGCAGTACAGCATACCTGGTTGGTTAGAAGCTTGGGGTACGCAAGCCACTACTACTGTCCTAATGCGTGTGGCTTTGTGGGGGATTGCGAAAGTGTGGAGGGTTCTTCCCCGATGGCTGGTAAATCTGGGGTAATATGGGGTACATAGGTAGTATTACTGCCGTCAATGGACTCTTGGTCGACAAGATGACCGCGGCATAGCGACAAACTAATCCACAGGCAAAGGGGCGATGTGATGCTCAATAGCCAACAGCCACAGGCTAACGGAAGCTCTGGAATGTATGAGTCGATCAGGTGATGTCTTTGGTATTGGATCACAAGAGATGGCTTTGTATGGCAGTCTCATGAAATGAATCTAGTCGTGAGATTGAAAGCTTCGGCACAGAGGGTGGTTTTACCGTTCTTCTTTTCTGTCTACATCATCAGCCAAACAAGGCTGCGAGATGCTTTCTCCAGACTATCAATTGGCTGGCCAGATGATATGTACGTATGCCATGACTCCTACTTCTATCTTCCCCAAGCCTACGCCGATACGTGTAGATATAAAGAGTGTGTGCTGATGTATTGCAGCTGGCAAGATAGACGCGTTGAAAGGCAGCAGGAGAAGTGATCATCTTCGGCGCTGGGGGTTACCTCTACTACTGTTCTTGGCTCTTCCTTTCTAGACTTCTGCTTCATCGGTTTCGAATCATAGGTAGCGTAAACAAGATGAAGAGGAAAGCAGTGCTGAAAAGTGGGTAGCTGGCATACCTCTTGGAGGCGGCCATGAAGATTGCCCGGCTAGATCGTGCCATCACTGGCTAGGGCTCTAACCTCATTCTCACCATCCTCATGCAGTGTCGGAGTAAAGATTCTTTTTGCCTGTGAGAAGGTCACCACGCGATAGTGGACCGTCCGTGCTCCTCCGTCGTGCTTGCCGCTTGTGTTTTTACCCCACAAACATAGTCCTCTTACTCCATCCCTTGTATCCTCACGCATGAAAAGACAACCTGCCTTTACCAGTGATGGCACAGAGGCAGGAACCTCAGATGGCATTCCAGTGTGCTATCTGTGATGAGGCCTTCATCACCAGGGCTGAACTAATCCGCCATACTGCAGCTCACTTTCGCCATACTACACCTCACTTCCGCCACGCTGCACCACCCAGACTCCTTTGTGATGTTTGCAAGTGGGATTTCGATGACTCACACGCACTGGAGCTTCACCAACGTCAAACCGGCCACGGCACGTCTGACTTCTTCTGCGATAGATGCAACCGACGCTTCATCTCGCGAGCGAGCCTCGACGATCATCGCAAGCCGCCATTGGGGTGTGCCGATACACTCAAGGAGCCAGAAGAAATGGCAGTCTTCTGCGATCGTTGTGAGAAGACCTTCAGCAACCAGAAGCGCTTTGGCGAACACCGAAGCAACTTGGCGAACGCGTGTGCCGACTGGAAACACACGCCGCCCAAGAAACAACTACAGTCGGCTTCAAAAGGCTACATTGACTTGGACAAGCCCAAAAATGATTACAGTCAGGTTGTCAATTCCTATGACGATCTCACGCAACATTCAGATGGGTCGACGAACACCGGCAATGGCGAACTACGATGCAAGGACTGCAAGAAGAAATTCCAATCTCAGGGTCATTACAACAACCACTTTCTGGCATGCACGCCAGGCGAGTCGCGCTTACAGCCTGATCATGTCATGGGAACTTACAGCAAAGGGCTTCAGGCTATACCTTCCCCTACCGAATCATGGCCCCTGCCAGTGGCAAGGAAGAAGAAATCTGCTCGACGACTAAAGGCTAAGGCTTCTAAGCATATGCCAGTACAGTCAGTTACATCGGAAATGGGCAAGCTTGCACTACCTCAAGAGCACCATGCCTCGCCCGCCACTTCTGCTCCAGCTACAGATACTGACACACATATCTGTAATACCAAAGGCTGTGGGAAGACTTTCAGGTCTCAGGCTGGTCTCAAGCAACACAAGATTGATATTCATGGTGTTGGCGGCCAGAAATTGGATATAAGCGGGCGCGACTCTTGGATGCTTAACGCGCGAGAAAGAGAACGATTGAAGCAAGAAGGTCTTCTACGAGCACCGTCTGGGCCAGCTTATGGTCATAAGGGTAGCAGAGCTCCCACTCGAGCTCCTCAGCCCCTTGCCCTCCGACCGTCCATAGTACCCCCTGGGGAACGCCCTGCACCAGCACAAAATCATATGCCGCCAGTTCAAGCAAGTGGTGTGCCAGCAATCACAAGCATGGGCAGTGCTGCGGATATGGAGCAGGCCAAGCAGATCCAAGTGCGAGCTCTACGCTTACTGATTCAGTCTGATATCTTCATACACTATGATGGCGGCATGACTGTCGGCGGTATCTGTTGGACCAGAATCTCTGTCGCGAAACAGCCCGAGGTTGTCGGCATGCTCGATAACATGTGCCACTTACCCAAGATGCTTCAAGGCGAGTATGTACCAGCACCAAAGGCATTCATGGATGAGTACAAAGTCTACTACGATCTCGCCGACTTTGAGCCGTGCCAGGTCCAAGATCCAGTAAAGCCATGCTTAGGTGTCGTTGTTCTCTCATGCAGCAAAGTCGTACTTGAAGGCGGCCGTCTCGAAGTTGTCAAGATTGCAGCTATCGATCTCGTCACATGCGGCATACTCATGAACCACCTCGTATGTACCGATCCGCGCGCACACGTCACCGACTGGCGTTCGACAGTCACCGGAATTTCTAGCTGGCTCGACATGGAAGCAGCTCGAAATGCTGGCTACAAGATCTTCAAAGGCTGGTCAGCAGCCCGAGCAGCCCTACAAAAGTATGTGGATAGTGGGACGATCATTGTAGGCCACAACTTACGCTCAGATCTCGATGCTTTACGCATAGTTCATGGCCGTGCCATTGACATTACAAAGGTGGTGGAAACGGCAGCCAGCGGTCCACTGAGCAAGGCACAGTTGGCTCTGGATAGCTTGTGCCGCGACTATACTGAGAGAAATCTGCCAAGTCACGCTGTGCACGGCCGCGATTGTCTCGTGGATGCGTTTGCGATTCGCGAGTTTTTACTCTGGTCTATCAAAAATAGGAAGAAGTTTGAGAAGATTGCGAAGCAGAAGAGTGTGGATTACCAGCGCATTCGACCTGCTAGGGATGGTACAGCAGCACCCTGAAAACGGAATAGTCAGCGAGTATGAAATGCGTCGCTCATATAATGTAATGGAGGATGAAGGGGATGGAAGTGGGAAAAATTGAGCATGTACACACAGTGAGACGAAACGGGGTAGGTAATGAGAATAACATAATGTAATTCCTATGAAGAGAAGGTGACACTTGCATTACTCTAAGCCTTCGCCTTCGCCTCCTCCTGCTCCTTCTCGACAACATCAACCACAAACGCACCACCCAGCAAAATCGCCGGCTCCTCGATGTTATGATGCTCATAACTCAGCGTGCCCACACCCCCGGCCTCAAGAATCAAACTCGGATTCTCCTCTAACCGCTTCCCCACCCAGCGTGCCGCGAGCGCCCTCAAAATATGTCCATGCGCCACGATGAGCACATCATTCGGTTTCCCATCTTTGCCAAACCGTCCTTTGTGCCATTTCTCCCTCAGCTCACCAATAAACGCATCAAGTCGCGCCGTTACATCCTCAGGACTCTCGCCGCCTTCGCACCCGTCGCGCCAAATATCCCAGTCCGCACCTAACCCGCGGCTTTGGCGATCTTGCTTGATTTCCTTTGTGATGCGGCCTTCGTAGTCGCCGTAGTCCCATTCGCGGACTGCCTCTGTGACTTGTATTTTAGCGTGCGTGCGTATGTCGGGCCTGTCGTCTTGTTGCGATGACGAGGATGGAGACCAGGGGTATCGATCTTTGCAGCCGAGGTTGAGGAGTTCGAGGGTTTTTTGGGCGCGGGTGCGGGGGGAGACGTAGCTATGTTATTTCCATGTTATTTAGTGTCTTTGAGTTGGGTTAGGGGTGTGGTAAAGAGAATGGCAAAATACATGTGAGCTAAGTTGCTAGGTACGATTAATCTGTCGTCGCCTACGAGGGCTTTGCCTGTTGCTCGGACGCGCTTCTCGCCGTTTTCGGTCAAGGGGATGTCCGAGACGCCTGTGTGTCGGCCGTTGAGGGACCATTCTGTTTCGCCGTGGCGGATTATGAAGACGCGTGGGTCGGGCATTTTTTTTCTGGGCTATTTGTTTACAATTGTATAGAGAGGGGAGACGATGCGTCGCGTTGTTTTCAATTGCAAGAGAAATTCATGAAAAGATATGCGCTGGAGCGGAACTCAGCAGAGCAATCAAACAACGAAATTAGACGAAAGAAGTAGATTGAGCAATTGCGAAATATGCGGTAGCTGTCGGAACGACTGTTGACTACTTATGACGTCTGCTCATGTTGGTAATGGTGGGGCAGGTCAGGAACGCCATTGTTACGTTACCCCACCATGTCCCTAATCTGTAGGTGTAGTAAGGCTTGGTCATCAGCCTTACTCATGGAGTATGAATAGAAGCTTTTCCACATGGATCAAAGCGTGCGGCCAAGTTTGTAGAATGATTAAAGGAAAGGTTTTCATAGGCAGTTGTGACATCGGAATCTTTAAAGACACGTCAGATTCAAGGCGAGATATCCAAGTTGAAAGAGGTGACAGCTTAAATGATAGTTTGCGGAATGCTTGCCTGCACTTCCCATATCTCCTGCCGCGCATAACAGCCAGAACCGACCTGCTATACTCATTCAGCACTAGTGTCCGCAACGCACTGGAAGTACCATTCTAATCAACGTTAGTTTTATCAATCCATGCTTGATGACAAGTATCTGTACGAACCGTTTTGCTCCACACATTTTGCTCCCTTTACGCACTGGGTGCAGCCTGTCCAGGGCTTGCCGTCGTGCCAACCTCCACACTTGTAGTAGAGAGGCACAGGGCATCTAGTGCTACTCGGGCCGACCTCCTCGGTAGTAGTCTTGGTTGGTGGGACTACAGTCTTTGTGCTTGTTTTGATTGTAGTCTGTGAGGAACTCATTAGCTACAGCGCGAATCGCCGATAGCAAGAAGTGGTTTGAGTCATATAAATAGACAGATGGTGCACTTACCTTTGACGGGGTAGGAGTCGGTTCTGGCTTCTTGCTTGTTGTCGTTACTTTGGTTGTCGTTGTGACTTTGCTCGACGTCGGCTTTGGTGGCTCAGACGTTGGTCGACTGATGTTGTCACTGCAGCGTCCTCCAATACATGTTATGATGTAGGTCTGTCGCGGCTCAAGTTGAGCTTTGTTGGCCGGTACCTGTAGCAGGATCAGTGAAGCACATGCAATAATGACACAGTCACATACGGCTCCACACAGTGTCAAAAGGCTCGCGTACAAGATGGCAACCGTGATGAGATGCATAGTGGTGAAGTAAAGTGAAACTTGGTAAGAAAATGATACAATTTTGAGCGTTTGACTGAGGGCTAAGTCGATTCACATTGAGAGCATCTTATATAGAGTCGTGACTTCAATTGTAGGATCGAGCAACATGGCTTAGTTCTGAATTCTGATTGTCCGCGGCTCCACTGTCAAGAGCATTCCAGCTAGACTAGAACGCCATACGAGGTCTGGCTAATTTGTCTGGGTATTCACCGATATTGTGGCTACGCGATGGATGCTGAGCATCTGATGCGCATGACAGGTCCTTGTGCACCATCAGGAAACGATACCTTTGGGAGAGTTCATGATTGAGAATGCAGTTTAGGCACCAATGGAAATAGCAAACTCCGCATCCCAAAGGCCATAATGATGATGTCGACTATGTTGAGATGACCCGTAGCGCGTTGCCTGGTTTGTGAATGGGTGAACTCATCACTGCCTTACTCAGCTTGATCCAATGTCCAAAGGTCGGCTATACCGTACAATCCTTTGCAACTGGTGTGGATTCTATTCTTATCGGGTTTCAAGGCGGTTGGGCGGGAAGGTGTTTTAGCCGCAAATTGAGAATCAGGCCATCCTTGTCTACTTAACAGTCCCACATAATGCTTGTGGTGCTTATGGAAAATGTGATTCTGCACATGGCGCATGAGCAGATTATCCGATGCAAGCAGTGAGAGTCAATCGGGGTCTAATACGGGGAATCCGGGTTGCAACCAGGAAACATGCCTCTGGGCGTGCCGTGATGTTGGTTCGGCTGAATATACAAGTGGAAGAGCTGATGCACAGTGGAAAGTTCCAGATTACCGGGTCCAGGTAACTCGAGTAAGGTCTAGACGGTTAAGGCAATCAGACTATTGACGGCCTTTTAGGTAAGGGTGAACAAGAGCCAGTGTCTAGAGCAAGAGCAGAACCCTAAGCTCACTCGCCAATCAACCCATCTTTTTGCAAGATACTGGGGTCCAATAAATCCCCCACGCCTATCCACTTGCGCACAAGGAGTGCGCCTTGCGGTCTAAGCTTCCTGTAGTATCCCTCCTCTTTGCCCACGATATCGAAGCTCCGCTTCTTGTACCATTCCATGCCCTCCTCGTTTGCCTCCCATACGTGCGCTGTGACAGAACGTACGCTATGGAGGTCGACGGCTTTTTTCACGATGGCTTGCAGCAGGTGCATAGCAATGCCGTGGGAACGATAGGGAGCGAGTACGCCCAAAGTAGAGATGTATAGTTGTGAAGAGGGAAGGAGCCGACACCGCACAGCACCAACGAGTTGCGACTGCTCTGCCGAAGGCTCGTTGGCTTTATCTGCAGGGGACGAGTGCCATACTGCCACGAGTGTGATGCCGTGATGCGGCTCCGTCATGGTCTCTTTATAAAAGGATTCTGGGTACGATATCGGCAGGGTAAGGGTGTTTAGGCGCTTGAATGCCGGCATGAGGTCTTCGGTGAGTGGCACGAGTTGGACGTTGGGTGGCAGAGGACGAAGGGCGAAAAGCTGTGGTTTGGGGGGTTGCTGGACTGGGAGAATATTAGGGGAGGGTATTGTCGAAGCAACAGGAGTGACGGCGCGAGATGAGCGAGGGCTCTTCTTCGACTTGGGTCGCGAAGGTGCTTGTAGGAAGTCATCAGGGATATCATTCCAGTTCTCCATGGCAGAGGGCGTTGGTGTGGTGGTAAGGGGCACGCCGGTTGGAGCAGAAGCCGACTTTGGAGGAGGGGGTGGACGGTTGGTCTTTGGCGGCATGACTACAGGCACATTCCGAGGCTGCTGGTGCTGCTTTTCGGAGCTGGACTTTTTCAGCCAGCTGGTCAGCGAGGACTGCATGGTGGGGTGGCGGGAGAGGGGCGAGTGTGGCTATTAGGGAACGGGCGCAGTTGGAGAGGCTGAGGAGAAAGTTGTAACGAATGACTTGAGAGAAACAACGCGGGTACAAAGGAAGGAGCGTTGTATGAAGTGCTGGGGGTGAAGGGCGGAGGTGTCGGTATATACCAAAAGCCAAATGTCGCGATAGTTGCATGGTGTTTTCCCAGCGCGCCCAACTATGGAGGGATGGCGTGCAGGGATGGCGGCTAGCGTGCTTTTGTCGGCCAAGCCTCAACTCGGACTTCTTCGACCAAGTGCATCATCGCTCCACGACGCCCGCCGTCCCACCATCGCAACAATGGGTGCCGAGAACTCGAAACCCTCGTCTGAGGTCAAGCAGCATGTCTTCTCCCCGTATGTACATGCCCGCCTAACCAATGGCATCCCCCGCGCGCCATGGGCCCAGCGACAAGAGTGACGTCGGGTGCTGACCAGTTTGCGCGCAGAGATCACCCCGTCAGCTTCTCCAATGAGCTGGTCGGCTCGCTGCAGAAGAATCCTTTCGTACGCGCTCTCCAAATCAAAATGGCCGGCGGCGACTGACTGCGAACAGACAGACTCGGCACGGTCAAGACAATTGGAACTTCAGTACCAGGAACGTCTGACAGCTGAACTCGAAAAACTGCGCGCCCAAGAGATTCAGAACTTCAACAAGATCAGCGAAACCTTGTCGGACGAGATCCAGCAACCCAGCGAGCCCTCGCTTGTCGAGAAGATTCAAGATGCCACATCCAGCAGCTCCACGCTCGCTGAAAAGCAGAGGCAAAAGGACATGAGCAGGGACAGCGTCACCAAGGAGATTGAGCGCCTCAAGGCCAAGCTCGAGCAGAGAAAGAAGCTGGAGCAGGCTGACGCCGACGTGACAAAGGCAAAGGAGGCCGTGGTCGCGTGCCTGAGGACCCACGACCGCCGCCCGCTGGACTGCTGGAAGGAGGTGGAGGCTTTCAAGCACGAGGTCGGCCGGCTGGAGAAGGAGTTCGTGCACAAGACAATCTCATGAGTGACGTCACATGCATGTTGTTGGCACGAGCTTCGAGGCTGGTACTTTCTGTATAGATAGATAAGGCGCAGTGAATTAGCCCGGACGTCTTCCTCGTTCTTAGAATCGTTGTGCCAATTGACTCCCAGTCTATGTATCTGCTCTTTCACTGCTTGTCATCGCTCCTCCCAAATTAGTTTGCCTCACCACATTCACCTTCACTGCAAAGCGGCGTCCTCTGACTTGATCCCTTCACTTCACCGCAATACATTAGCGGGGCTGTCTTCATTCATCCGCTACTCCAAGATTCACGCACAAACTCTCTATTGGCTACTTCTGGCCGAACACCTCACCACTACACAAATTGACATTCTTGCGTAGAACAAAGCTCTCAGCAATCATATTTCTTCTCCTAACCTCTACTTTCAGTGCCTAGTAATCGAGCAGCATCACTGCAATATCATTGCAACAGCCACACGCAAACATGTCTGCATCACACCCTTACGTCCTCGATAACGATGACGACAGGCCTATTGACAATGAGGAGAGCGAATTTGATCTAATCGACTATGGTAAAATATCTCTCTAAACATCTTTGCATCTTTCACTAATGCTCTGAGTAGACTCTAACGATGACGAGTCCGAGGTTATTTCTCATAATCCCTGTGCCAGCTCGACTGCCTCTGGACCCAACCTTGCAAGAGCTTCCTCACTTCAGCACCCAGAAGTCTTGATAGAAAGCTACCGCTTGGGCAAAGGTTTAGTTATTAGACCAGAGCAAACAGTCGAGCTGCATGACCACTTGACATATGAAGTCAATATCAGGCATAGTGGTGATTTCCTCCGCGTCAAGTACATCATCATGAACTTGGAGACGGATGAGGTCCGGCTCCGTGGTTATCGAATGCGACGCGTCAAATACCTTGGCCAGTTGTTTGACTGTGCGTATAGACATTCTATCTAGATACACCAAGATTGGCACTAACATTATCAAAGGGAAGTTAAATGAGCTCGCAATGGTACTGCGTATCAAGGAACAAGACGACCGCACTCCACTCGTTGCTGGGCTGGAAGATGTCAACATCGATGAAGTTTACCGCATACGCGATTGTACGCTAACTAATAAGCCGTACCCCTTCCTCAGTTTCCGGACTAGTGGCAGATTGGCTGTGCCTGTTGGCATAAATCAGGAAGAGATTAAACTCCAAATCTTCCATGCAGGGAGACTCACTTGCAGAGTTATCAACATACAATACATGAACCAACACGGCAAATCATACAGTGGCGTTGTCCGCTATCTCTATGGAGAAGAGGCAGACAAACTTGGGAACGTGGATCAGTTGACGCAAGCCGGTGCATCTCGAAAGACAGCAATATCTATCGGAGTTGAGGATGATGATTGCGTAATTGTTACGAAAGATTGCTTTACTTCTAGGAACAGGAAGCGTCGTATGCGCGCCGATTCTTCTGGTTTGGCCACTCCAAGAAGCAAGGCCACATTCAGTAGCAAGAGAGACCAACTGACCTATGGAGACGTCTATTGTGGCGTCGGTGGTGCATCTCAAGGCGCTTTGCAAGCGGGGTACTCAGTTGCTTGGGGGTTGGACAAAGATGATCGCGCTGTCGAAGCTTACAAGCTGAACCACCGTAGTGCTTATGCGTTCAAGATGGATGCACACAATTTTCCGCCACCAGGTATCAGCAAGGAGGCATGGAGGGTAGATGTCCTTCACCTTTCACCTCCATGCTGTTATTGGAGTCCTGTGCAGTAAGTGCTACTGCTTCTTGTTCACTACGTTTAGTACATACTAATGCCATGTCTCTACTAGTACTCAACCAGGACCGAATGACCAAGAAAATTATGAAGCCTTATATACGGTTGGCCCAATCCTGAAGAAAGTCAAGCCTCGAGTGGCAACACTCGAGCAGACCTCTGGTCTATTGACGAGCCGAGCGCATAAACGTAACTTTTTTACGCTGCTCAATGACATTGGCCATGCTGGATACGACTTACAATACAAGATCCAAGACTTGTCAGAATTTGGTCTCGTGCAGCAACGTAAGCGGCTTCTTATCATTGCTGCTAGGTATGTACTTACGCTATACTGTTCTGGTTCCTGTAGGCTAATGTCCTATACCTAGGCGTGGGATGCCTTTGCCACCTTTCCCGAAACCTACACATGGGCCTCCTGGTAGCGGCCTGAAGCCCCTTGTCTCCATCGCAGATGCGCTCCTGCCACTGAGACAACTTGGGTATGAAGCCGCTACCGATCCTTACAACCAACCTCGATTCTTCGCTTCCCCTAGAACACCCTATAACATGAATTCACATCTGAAAGGCTGCATCACCACAGGAGGTACTACCTCATATCATCCCTCTGGCACACGACCGTTCACCGCAAGAGAACTTTCGCTCTTTCAAAGTTTCCCGCCTAACTACCAATTTACTGGATCGAAAAGTGAGGCGACGAAACAAGCAGGAAACGCATTTCCACCTATAATGGCTGAGGCTTTGTACCGCAGTATAGCCAAAACTTTGAAGGCATACGACCAGGACCTGATTGGAGCGGGAAACGTCGAAGAGCTTTGCAGAAATGGCGAAGAGATCATCAACTTACTCAGTGATGACGATGACGATGAAGAGATTGAGATTCTCAGTGACTGAGCCGCCACACAACATCTGGGCTCGTGCAACGGAACAAAGACCGAGCGTAAACATGTGCATGTCGAGGGATGCAAATCATTCCAATGTGGATCTTTATCGACGGTTTCATGCTTCTCGGTTGCATGCGGGGTTCTCTAAAGGGTTTACGTCAAAGGGTGATCTTCTGGAAACCTGTGCGGACTAGGTAGAAAAAAGAAAGTTCTCCGTTTTCTTAGTTCACAGATCGCCGCCATCCCGACGCCAGAAGGAAGTCCTACACGCTAAACGTGTTAGTGGTTACTGTCGATGCGTCCTGTCATGGCAATGTCTACGCGAAGGGAGCGGCTAGACATTCCCGGGGTTTGTATCGTCGAATAACGAAAGATGGTTAGACTTTTCACTATCGCGTGCTATGGCTGAAGATCTTTTGTACATGTGCTTGTGACCAGAATCGATTTTTTTGCGTTATTTGCACGAGGTATCTGCATATTTGTGCAATGAACCAAACTGTAGATGATGTTTGCAAAAAGTAAGAAAAAAACAATAAAATAAAACAAACTGACAACTCCTCGTTGGATGTCCCCTCCCAAGAATATAAAAGTATGCACCTCGATGCGAGCTTCGCTAAACGATGTTTTAGTTCTAAAAATAAAAAAGAGCCTCCGCCAGAAAAAAAAGTAAGTAAAGGAAGACCACACGGATATAAGAAAAATCAAAGACGAAGAGACAAAAAAACCATGGTATCAGACGGAAGGGGAAGAGGAAAACGCGGGTATCAAGGTAACAGCGCCCTGGTCGGGAATGTCGTATGCGTCGTCGGCGCCGGCCTCTTGCTTAGCAGCGGTCTTGAAGCGGATGTCTGACCTGACATCGAGCACCTGGCCCGCCAGCTCGACCAAGTTCTGGCGACACAAGACCTTCTTCAGGACAACAAAGTCAAAGTAACTTTCCGGAAAGTCGAAATGAAGAGCCATGTCAGCGACGTGCAGGCGCGCTAGCGCCTTGCGGAATAGTGGATTGGCATCGGCCATGTAGAAGCCTGTTAGTATTCGCTGGGCCTCTACCCTGTCGTCATTGTCTTTGGTATTGCTGCTGCTGCTGCTGCCGCTGTTGGTAGCATTGCTAACACCACCACTGCTGCTACTGCTGCTACTACTATCATTGCCAATGCCAACAACCACAGCAGGCTCATCGAGATACCGCCGCGTGTCAGCGCACAGCTTGAGACTCAACAGGCGCGTTTCGACGGCGGAAAGGAGATAAGATAAGCTTGTGCTATAGCGCTGCGCACCGACGCACACGGGTTTCCAGATGCCCGTCCGCCGGTCGCGAATCGTCTGCATGCTACGTGGGTAGTAGAGCAAATCTATCTCCAGATGCCGGACGAGTGGGAGATCGCGGAGTTGCAGTGGCGGCTCAAAGGCTCCGGACCCTTCTTCTTCTTCGTAGTCGTCATCGTGGTCTCCGCCCGGTTGACTGTCGCTCCGTGCTGGTGGTGCTGGTGGCGGCAACGACGATGGTGGGATGGATGTGATGTAAAAGGTGTTTTTGCCAAAGAAGACGGATCGCGCTTCGTGGTGAATTTGTCGGTTTGTTCGTAGAATGGCTGTGTGCAGGTCGTATGTTTTGTCCTGTCGCGCGAGTTGGCCTTTGAGGGGCGTTGAGGCGACGAGCAGATGCGAGTAGATGTTGATACGGAGTTCGGGCGGAAGCATGTCCAGAAATGCGGAATGTGTTGTGGGAGCCATGATTGGATTATTTTTCTTCCTGAGAAGACGTGGGGAGCCAGTCGTTTAAGTAATCTGGCGAGAGTCTGGCTTAATGTTTTTTTGGCGTAGTTGTAGCACACTTGTTTTTTTTCTCAATGTGACGGTATATATATTTGCTGATAGGGTCTGGACGGAAGGACGGTTCAGGCAATAATAAGTCAGATCCTTCACAAGAAAAAAACGACGCCCCAATCCCTGGAGTTTGTGGCGACACACTCAGTCATCAACGAATTGATCACAAAAAAAACAACAGCGCGGCACCCCTGGTTCTTATCCTCTTCCTTTGATGCGGTCCGCGCCATCAAGTGACCCCGTCCACATCGTCACTCTTTCCGAAGCACGTCCAATTTGTAACGCTTGATTCGCTCCACCTAGCGTTCTAGGAACGATATAGCCAGGAAGCCCTTTGCCGGCAATGTCTAGGAACCCTACCAGCAAGACGTCCATGCGCCCAAACACACCCTTCCAAATAGCCCCCCTAGACTCCACCACGCTTGACTTGCGGATCATCGATGTCCACAGGGATTAATTAGACGCGATATACTATGAGCGAGCTAGTGTTGTTCGGATGCATGTAGCCTGGCGCTTGTGTCTGTCCAGGAAAAGATAAAACTATGGCTGATGGTTCGGGAACGCAACTGCTGGGGAGGGCACGTCGAGCGGCTGACAGGGCCCTTTGTGCAATGGCCTTTTGATCAAGCAAGAATATGCGTAGCCAAATTCCTAGTGCGTTTCTGGAAACGATAGAACAAGACAGCGCGCCCACCACCCCCTCTCCCCCGGCGCGGAATTCGTTTCGCATATCAGCTACGCCAATGGTTTCGTATCCCAGGCTCTCCGAAAGCCCTTTAGCGACGGACGAGTACGCGCGAGCTTAGCTTTTTTTCCTTCCTGACGAACCGTTTTTTCTCTCTCGGCGGCGGGAATTACAGTGCTTGCGCAAGAGGGAGAGAAAAGCAAATGACCGAACCTGTGTATATCCTCGCAAGATGTCAGCATCGTGCCACGTCTGTATGTACACATACGAGAAGTGTCGAGCTATCTGTCCACCATGGAGGCCTGTCCACGACTACTGTACGGCCGTACATCGATCGGTCAAAACTCCTGGGACCTAAACCGCGTCCCCCTCAAATTTACCTAATCGGGCAGACTCGAGTAAACTGCAGCGTGCCCTGGTTATTTCCTCTAAAGGCATCTGTCTCTTTGTTTTCGGCCAAAAGCACCGAGCAAGCGGCGGCGCGCCAATTGTCTACTGCTTGTCCCCTTTGAAATGTCCCGCCCATCTTCCATGAGCTATTCAATACACGAGATTTCCAAGCGGGACAAAAAACTCAAAGTCCTTTAGCCCTTTTTCTAATAGTTAAGTAGTGTAACTGCCCCAAAGTTCAATCTCATTTTGTTCAGTGTGGCTATTTAGCTAGTGTAAGCAGGCACCAAGAGCGATTTGGGACTAGTGGTAGTTTGGCAAATGTTAAGCACAGCTTGGGGGTGGCTAACAAGCAAAAATTACAACTCGTTGAAGAACTTGTCGACGCCACAGAGGCGAACGGGAGCGCACATGGAGCCCTGGGGGGATCAACACGCCAAAAGAGTGGTTGCAGTCGTGTTCGCGAATGACAATCGAGCCACAACACGACGCCGCTCCGTACACGTGCACATGGATCATCGAGGCCCCCCAAATGACAAGTTCCAAAATAACGACTAGAGTATCAGTCAAGAAGAGCGTTTTGCACCAATCCAAGCAACCTTCGGGCCTCATCCTCTCCACTCGACTGCCGCAGAAGCCGACGGCATGCCCCGAGTCGAGGTGCGCATTATCATGTTTCTGACGAATATACAGATTAGAGAGGCGGAAGGATTCATAAGCTTCTGCTCATTAGGCCAATGGAGACAGTTATGGAAGTATGGATGTACTATAGCTTAGATGCCTGGCATGCCGATCAGAGAAACCTCCGAGCCAATGCCGCAGCCCTGCACCGCGCTCTTTGATCTGTATCGTTGTATCTTCGGCAAGCCGTTGGTTCGTTCACCCTGAACCCCCGTCGTCGGGCGCTTGGGGCGCGCCACCACCCGTTGCTTCGCTTGCAAGGAAGAATGGCCAGGGAGAGAGAGAGAAAAGAGGACGGGTTGTGTGGCTGTCCAATCTGCGCCGCCTCGCCCCCTTCTTCGCCCTCTCGTCCCCCACCATGTGTCCGGATATGATTCCGCCCGCACAGCCCACACTCAAGGGACTGATCTATGCCTCTCTTTGTTTGCCGTGCATCGGGCATACAAAAGCGCATGCTAGGATCGGGCCGTTTGCGTGGCGGACACGCAAGAGAAAGACAGAAGAAGCTGTCTAGAACGGGTGTGCGTGAGGGTGGATACCAGGACATGCGCGCGCGTGTGTGGGTGGGTGGTGATGCAGTGCATGTGCGGCTCCGTAGGCCGAGACATGCAAGATGACAGGAAGGCAAGCCGAACGACTCCTTGGGCGTGGAAAATGGGGAGTTTTCCTGCGTTCAATTTGTTGCGTGGTATGACGCCAGAATCGTACGATTTCAGCAGTGACCACCCCCGCGTGCCATGGGTTCGTCAACGCCTTTGGCATGGTGCCGGTTACCTGCAGAGCCAAGCGTGGCTACATAAGGAACGACCCTGATCGGCAGCCGGTCAAACCAGCATCATGGGCTTGGGAAAACAACAGCAAATTGCAAAGCCCGAGTGACATGTTATGGACGGGCGGTCAGCGGGAAAAAGGCACCGTGGGCGAGGATCCGATTCGTGTGTCGAGAGTCATGGCAGATGCCGCTGGGCGCGTCGTCAGCGTCAGACGGGAGAACGTCGGTCAAACCATGTCAACACTACTCGATTTCTTCCGTCAACTAAGAACAATGGCACAAACACAAAGTGCTTCCGATGGCATGGGGTTGGTGTAAGCACAGCAGCGGGTGCGATAACGCACTTGAGCTTGGTAAAGACGTTAGGCGCATTGGCAACCCCATACCCTTTCCACCCCCCCTCACAACCTCCCCACAATTCGGCACTTGAGCCTCAAAACGGTACTGTCTCTGACTATCCTTCTAGAACACACGAAGACTATGGTGTGCATTTTCTTGCACCAGAATGCAAGGAACTAACAACAAGCAAAGCAACACTTCCATGGAGATACATGCCACCCGATTTTCACTCAACAAGTACAGGGTTCAAGCAAAATAAGACTTGCCACATACGTGCACCTTTTTGCGACCCCTCTTCTCTCCAACCACGACAATGTCACGTCCAAAACACACCCAAGTAATTCAACAGCCGTTATTGACTCCCGAACCCATTTTGCCCAGGATGTCAAGAGTTCAAACTCCGCAAATCAAGCCCGGGATGGCTTTCATCAACCCAAGCCCCCAGCCCTCGTCCCCGCGAACCCTGTTCTCCCCGGTGCCCTGGGGTATGAACCGAAAACCTCCCACTCCTCTTGAGCCGCGTGCCACTCCTCTAACCGAGCTAAACCCCAGATGAAGAGGAACGAAGAGCTGCATTTCCTCCTTTCCCACCTTCTAGACAATGGTACAAAAAGTCGGGCACTCAGGCAAAATGTTGACCAACATTGACCAACATTAACTTATCCATTGATCCTTGGTCCCGTCCCGTTCCAAGTCACTACAGCCACCTCGCTTCCCGCCTAGGCCCGCCATCAAGTCACGCCAGGAATTTCAAATCTCCGTCCTAGGTCCCGCAGGGGGCCGGGGAGTGGAATTAAATCCGCGAGATTCCGGGGGCGGGGACATGTGTGTGTGTGTGTGTGCGTGCGGAAACCATGTAAGATACGAGTGGATAGAGTACAAGACACGCTCAAATGAAGCGAATGAGATCTAGGGGAACATTGTGCAAATTACCAGGTCACATCATTACCCGAAAAAGCCTGGTATGGAAACATTAACCAGGACGGGGATGTGTAAGATACGCTACGCCCAGAGCCACATCTGGAGTGAGCAGCATCAGGGATCCGTAATGTAAGATACACCCATCTGGTACCTACACTCTGGGCGCAGGGACGGGGACCAGGGATCCGTACGATACACGCCGAGTACCACATGAGTGAACAGCATCAGGGTCATGTTCCAAAAGTCGACATCCGACACTTGCCAAGCCAATAAGTATGTGTAAGATACACCGTACATCCGATCTGGGCGCCAAACAAACAAGGACACTAATATCTTACATACTTACGGCCACGTTCCGGCAAACAGAATCAGGGTCAGACCCAAAGGCCAAGCCACTAAGCTAATACTTACGTGTAAGATACAGACCTCCCCTGCATCCGCGCTGGGCAACATTACAAATCCGACTTACATTCAATACGCATTCACACGCACACATACACCACAGACGTACATCTTACCCAGCGAAAACTCACATACCCACCTTTACCAAACAATCATTTGTCAGGATCCATCCGCCTAGATCCTAACTTCCTCACTTCTTCTTCTCTTGTCCGCCTCAACCACAACATAAGATTTACCCATACCCCAGCCTCATCGGTGAATCTCACCCGCATACCGCATACGCATTCCCACCTATAACCCTCATCCACATGATGTCGTTTTTACCTAAGCTGCACAATGTACCTTGCGCTTTTACCCTGCACTCTTACCCTGCGCTCTTCTCCGGTAACTCCGTAAACCCCAGGGGGACCATTGTGTAGCGAGAATATATTTCTCCCATATCCACCGCATTGAGCGCTAGACCCGGGTTCCGCGCAAAGAAGGAAAAAAATTGCTTAGTTTTCTTTTATCGTAGTGACCGTAGTTACACGGGTGTTGTAGTACCCCTTGAAATATCTCAACGTTTTTTTCCATCTTCTTCCCATTTAGAAACAACCGCACCCGCACATAGCGCCAGACCCCGTGTTCCGCGCCAGGAAAAAAAAAGTTGCCTACTCCTTTCGTACGTACGAAGTACACAACTTAGTAACCGGGTAGTGCGCGTAAGCAAAATCAGCCAAGGCTAAGTTCAAAACCCGGGAGGGCCCGTTATGTGTCTTGTATCTTTCACTATTCCCCCCTCCCCCCACCACACACCAGCGCCTGACTCGGGTTCCGCGCTAGACTGCTTACTTTTCATAGTAACACATGGGAAATGAGGGAAAAGGCCGGAAAGATGGATTAGGGGGAGGGGGGGTTATTGAAGAATATTATACGCACTCTCGGATCACTAATTCGGTTAGGTGAATCGGAAAACATAGATGTGTAGGCAGGGGGGGGGGGGGGGGAAGATATGATCTTGTAATTGAAATAATTAAAACTAACTATCCTTTTCTTTTCATTCTTACTTTGAGGCGTGTTTTTTTGTCTTAGTTTGATAGTTTGATTATTACATTCCAAATCTAACATTACTCTAGTCTCCATCCCCTTTTACACCTCAACATTTTTTTTCAATACTATAGCATCTATTTTCCCTGGGAGATCGGAATCAAAACAATATTAGATGAAATTACCCGATTCAGCCATGTACGCGAATGGGGTTTCAAAATACGAGGGTAGGTAAGCCATTATAGCGGAACGGTATCGCAGGTATGTGCAGTAGATGTATCTGTGCGGGGTTTGAGGAGGGAGTAATGAGGAGAGTATGCGGCGTTTGCGCTGGGAGAGGAAAAATTGTAATAGAGAAAAGAATGATTCATTTCAAGACTCATCGGTATGAATATCGAAAGTCTAGAGAAAAAAAATACCAAAAAAATTACATTTCATTCATTTAGGACCGAGTGTAACATCCGGCTTTCTATTCCCCCCCCCCCCTCCCCGTTTTCTTAATTCGTATCGTTACTAACATATCCCATAAATTCATCAAAAAAAGTCATCAGACATCGTAATTCCAGCCCCCCAGCCATGTCATAAACCTCATACATATGAGCGGCACGATAAGGGCAAACAAAAACAGACAGACAAGCCTGAAAAGGAATGTACGGGTACAACCCAAAGGGAAACCTAATAATACACTAAACATGGTACGATTACCACGCCATCATGTCTCGGAAGCTCAACCTTAATAGTCCCTCCTCCGATGTCTCCTCGTCTTAACCGGCGACCCATTACCCTCCTCATCGCTGCTAAAATAGTCGTAATCATCCTCGTACTCGTCATCACGACCATAGTCGTATCCACGATCAGGGCGGCGATCGCGCCTATTATCGTCTCTGGAACGCTCGTCTCCCCTACTACGCTCCTCTCTGCGCTGATACTCGTCGCGATGTTCGGTAGTAGGACCGCGAGATTTGGAGCGAAGCCGGTTGATAATACTGCGGCTTCTAGCGCGCAGACCAGGGGCTTTGCTGCTGCTGTCCTCCCGGTCATGTGGGCGAGTGCGCGAGCGGGAGCGAGAACGGGATGCAGAACGGCGGTCGCTTCGACTCCTGCTTATGCTGTCAGAAACTCTTTACGATGGGGCCACAACAAAAGACGCATGGCTGTATTGATTGTATGAATGCAGTACAAACGCACCTTGAACGTGTCGCCAGTTGCCGGGCGCCGAGCGCACCTGCCGCTGCTCCTGCAAGCGTCGTCAGTCTACTTTTACCCATGGTCCTGCCTGCAATTCCGCCAGCCAACGCACCTCCCACTGACGCCGCCAGCCCTTTCTCGCGAAGGTCCATACTGTCGAATCTACCACGCACTTTAGCCATGCGTGAATCTTCTCGACCATGGTCCTTGCTAGAATGGGATCGACGGGAGTGGGAGTCGGCAGACCTGGCTCGATTCCTATGCCCATGTTCGCCACGGTGCCGGTGGCTGCGGTAGGGGTCTACAGGAGGCGGGGCATATTGGACGACGTCTTCGCGCGCAACATGAGGAGCATAAGTTGGATACGGTGGGTTGGGCGTGGGGCTGTAACCAGGCTGAGAGTTCGATCTTTGACGGCTGAATGGCGGTGGCGATGGTTGATATCCCGCGAACTCAGTATGATGGTAGGGGTTCAAGGGCGAGTTTGAACCAACTGGTGGCGGAGGAATAGAAGCATCACTCATTGGTGCAGCATTATATGCACCATTGGGAGCGTATCGAGAGTGGCTTCGATGGGCATCCTGCTGCGTGTAGTCTGAATCGACGCCTCGGGTTGAGGATGGTGCTGGCTTCGGGGGATTAGTGAGTGGACGCTGAAGCAAGGCTGCGAGAGGCGGCTCATATGACGGGGTAAAGGAAGCAGAAAGTGGAGAAGCACGAGAAATATTGTCAAGGAAACGAGGTTTAGACATCAAGGGACTTGACGGCGTCGATGTGGTCCGGCTCTTCGACATCGGCCGACTCGTGTCCGCCGGTATCGAATGCTCGGGCATCGTCGCAAGTGTCGCACGTCGAAAAGAGGAAAAATTATTTACCTGGGGCGAGTATCCGTATGTAGGCGTTGCCGATGGCTGGCGTTCTTGGCCAGGCACCGGGCCGGGAGCATACTGCTGGGGCTCGTAGGGCTTGTATTCGGATGTTGGCGGAGGAGGAAAATAGGGCTGTCTTTGGTCGGGCTGGGCCATGATTTCTTGCGATTCGCTACGTGAGCCGTCAAAATCACTGCTGTGCTTATGACGTCGGCCTCGACTTGGACTTCTGCTAGAACTTCTTCCAGCACTCCTTGCACGTCGTCGTTCTTGCTTTCTTGGCTCGTGATCACGGTCGTAATTGTATTCTTCGGCAGACTGGTCGGATGGACTGAGGTCTCTTCGTGAGCGGCGTGCGCTCGAGTGGTCTTCGCTCCTGTATCGTTGTCTGGTCTCGTTTTTCTGACGGTCTTTGCGGTCCTTTCCAGCGTTTTTCTCTTCTTGTGGGGTGAAGTAACCGCCTGGGATCTTGTGAAAAAACTTGTCGGGAATCTGCTCTGCGCCGTAGCTAAGAGCCTTGAAGGCGAGGGCCGCCATCTTTCAAAGGGTCCACAGAATCCGGATGTCGGAATGTGACGTAGGTTTGACTTATGCGCCGCACTCTGATTGGAGCGCACTCAACTGGGCCGAGCAAAAAGACGGGGGAGCCTGGCTAGGAGGACGGGGTGCAGAAGTTCTGGGTATGAGAGTGGTGGATTAGAGAGCAGATGTTGTAGAATGAGGAATATGCGTCAAGTTGGGAGCGTTGGGCTAGTTAAGGTCGCTGTTGGCAGTGTGGACGTTGGAAGAAGCAAGGTGACTGAGGTGCGTGCGTATGTGAGATGGTGTGCGATGTGGCGAGTGGATCTTGATGAGCAAGGGAGCAGGAGGCAATCAGCCTGGTATGTATATCCTCACTGGGCACCTGCGCTTAAACCCCACGATATACCCCGATTTGATGCTTCAGGGCGAGCCAGTGCCAGGCGCGTTGGCGAGGTGGCTGCGATGACGTCGTTTCTAGTCCTGGTGGCTCGTGCACTCTTGCTTAATTGGAGCCGCATCTCAAAGATCGCCTATATGCCTACGTACCATGGGAAATAGACCTATACGAGCAAAATGGTAGCTCCATGTATGTCGCAATCATGGATGTTGCATGTTCTGAAGGATTCGAGACATTCCATGACTGCTGCTTCACAATCACTGCGCCGCAACTGCAAGAGGCCATGGACACATACACACATACACACAAGATGCCAGTTAGTGCCCAACACCCTCTTGTGTGATCCTGGATACGATATAGAATTGCCACAGAATTACCACTGTTTCTATTTTGTATCACAAACCCCATTCTACTGCTAGTATGAGTACTATGGCCGGTGTAAGCGAAAAAAAATCAAGGCCTGGTCTGGTCAGGGTACGACCCCATCCGCTTACTAGCCACTGGGCCCTAGCAGCTAGTAGTATCCATTCACGCAGGGGTGTCTCTTTTGTGGGACTACTTAGCCTATTATAAAAATGGTAATGCGTTGGCAAGGCTCGTCAGCTTCGCGACCCCGGCCACTCGCATCTATGGAGCCAATGTGCGATGACGACATGTTCCATCTTCTTTGCTTCACCGCTTTCATCACACATCACGCGTGCACTCTGTGGCTTGCATAGCAGTCGAGCATTCAGTCGTCACTGTAGTACACATTGCGAGCAAAGTGCCAGTAGAATCCATGTACTGTAAGCGTGGGTATCGCCGCCATCCAAATTATCCAAACGCCACCGCTCAAACAAAAGATTACAACAAAAAGGGCTTCCTTGGGCTAGGACCACAATCATACCTCGCCCATCGCCGATTTACGGCTCACCAGCAGTGACAGCGACATGGTTGCGCACTTCGCCTGCGGGTCTGCCAGTGCTATCCAACACTTCAACCATGTCGTCGACCATTCCAAGGAACCTTTGCCTGTATTCATCGCTCGAAGTAGTGATGCTCATCGGACCATGATCCTTTCCGGGCTTCAGCGTGTTGAAGAGCTTGACCAGGCCTGTCAGCGTTTGGGCTTGAAGCGCATCTTTGGCCCAGAAGAAGTCAAGGATGACGGCCCTATAGACCCACTTGCCGTCGCGGGACACCAGACCACTACGCCATGAGGATCCACGTCCTGGAGGGGGCGGGATCTGGCTATTGTCGGCAGTGCTTAGATTGGCTGGATAACGGACAAGGAACAGCGAGTAGTCGACTGCGTTGTTTTCCTGCAGGATCTTCGAGTCTCGCGAGAGTTGCGCAATCAGCTCCTCCTTTTCATCAATCGTTACCCGCACCTTGTCGTTGAACTCGTCAATGAGGCGCTCCTTTACACTCTCCGGTGCCAGTCTGCCGTTTGCTATGTCGCGTTCGGGGTAGAAGTAGTCGTTTGGCTTGAGATCATACGTCTCCCATTGTTTCTGGTGGTGCTCGCTGCAGGTGGATTTTCCGTAAAGGATGTTTTCCATTATGATGTGATGACTTGGCGCCGTACCCAGTGCAGCGCCAACAGTCACTGTGGGGCAGTAGAGGAGATCGGTGATGCGGACCAGGAGGGAGTCTTGATTGAGCTCCATGTGCTCAACATAGGGATCGAGAAGACGGTTGCGGAAAAATGACTGTTCGAAATGCCGTGGCAGCGACTTGACTAGGAACTTGGAGTTTGGTGTTGTGAAGAACGTCTACTACGAATCAGTGAAAGGATTCATCAAGCATACAATAGCTGGTGTTCGCGTACCGATCCCGAATAGCCCAAGTCCCCAACTGCTACCAGGTCTGTCCGCTTACTGCTGCTAGGGCTGCGGAAACTCTCCGTGTATTCCTCCTCTTCTATTCCCCACGTTTCGTTTCTCAGCATCTTAAATAATGACGCGCGAAATCGCGCGAGGGTAAGGTTGAAGAGGGCGAAAAATGCGTAAATGCGCGCCCATAGGCCGAGGCGTCCATTTTCATCTTTCCTGGGAGAGTCGGACTTGAAGACTGCGCGGAGGATCGAAGTGCTGATGAGACGATCGCGGCGTCCCATTTTGAGCTGTGTGCGATATGGTCAAGTAGGTGATTGTGTAGAGCTGTCAGTGTTGTAGACATGTGAAGCGCGCTGTTACCAAGGACCGCTATGTCGTCGTGACGTCAACGCGCTAAAAGGTCGACGAGCTTGAGCAGCCAGTTTGTGCAACAGAGCTTCACCAATAGACATTGTACTAGTTTCTTGGTAACTCAGAAAAACACTTGGACACTTCTCAGAAGAAATCATATCGACATCTGGCTGGACTCGGCGATGCGGCTGATGAGTTCGTCTTCTGCTGCAGCTAACATTTAGCTTCCAGGGCGGCCGCCACCACAGGGGTACCGGTGTTCTTTTGAGCCATGCTTTTTTTGTGGAATTGACTACAAAATGTCTTGAAAATTGGAAGTCCATGAAATATCACTGGTGCCAATTCAATGAAGATGGGTTGGGCCCGAGAGTCAAGGTAATGATCATATATACTCTGGAAGCATTACCATGACACCAAGCATCCCTGCCAGACTCTGCACATGTTCTGGGGTGCAAAGACGTCTCAACAATATTCTTAGATGCCTCACTATCCCCGCAATATTAAGTATTCGCTATTGAAAACCTAGATAGCAGCGGGACGCAGTCGTCGGCTGCCGTTATCAGATTAATATACACCTGCAGCAACGATGTCTATTGGCTCTGTTGAGATCCTTCTCCGCGGCAAATTGCGGAGAGAGCCTTCGTCCCGGTAGATTACCATCTTGGCAAGATCACGCAGTTGTGAACCTCAAACGAGGGGTCTATTCCTTATATCTTGCGAGTCTGGACCGTGGTGTGACAGTGGCTTGTAACCTCACCAGCCGTGTATACAGAACATAGCCATTGGTCTGGAAGCGTCTGAAAAGGCGCCCTGCCAAGTGCATGTGTGTATGATCATGGCGATAGACCCTTGAAGCCATAGAACCTTCCTCTTCAACTTATCCCGGCGGTGAGGTTGACGGCTTGAGCCCCCACATGGTTGTGCCTCTCGCATTCATTGTAATAGTAATCGAGGGGTCCCTCCTAGGCGTCCGGCCTGGCTATTGGTGGTCTTCATACTTTTGTTGGCAAACTATCGAGTGGATGCCGTGTGCTACCGCTGCAGGGTCATTGCGACTATGCTGACACGTTAACTTTATTCAGCATGTTACGACTAAACATATAAATTCTGCTTAAGCCTCGGTGTACAAAGTGAGAGCGAATACTCAGCAACATACACTCGGCTTACAGTGAACTTGACATACGGGCTTACCAGCAATCTTTGTATCTTTTCCCAAGTCTCGACCCCAATCTTGTATTTACAACATACCCAAGTCACAACATGGCAGCGGCAGATGTCCAACAACCACCTGTGGAAGAGGCAGCGCCCGCACTGCCAGACTATCTCACAAATCCCAATGCTGTCCTTGGAGACAAGGAGGCAAAGTGGCGATATGGACGAGCACCAGATTACACCAAAACACGAAAAGTATACGCCGAGAGTAAGTTTCCCAATTTGGAAGTGGTGCGGCGGTGATTTCCTTTTGTGCTCATCTAATTGCACACGGTAGCAAAGCAAAAGACACACGAAGCCGGGTCTCTGCCCGAGCTGGTCGAAAACCTAGTCAAGAACTGGGAAGTGGAGGCGTCGTTCAAACCAGACATTTCCGACTGGCGCACCATTGACACAGCAAACTACTCGTTTGCCATCAACGGAGGCGAGGCTGAGGGAGCAGAAGCCATGCTCAAAGTGGGCACGTACAACGCCATTATTGCGCCAAACGAGTACTACTCACCCGAATACTCGGACTTTGCGTCGTCGCACAAGACATTCAAGCGCATGATGCCGACGTTTGCGTGGGAGGTGCTTGAGGTGTATAGTGGACCGCCAACAGTCAGTTTCAGGTGGCGACACTGGGGTATCATGAAGAACGACTATGTAGGATTCAACAACAAGGGGGAGAAGGTGACGGCCAAGGCGCACGGAGGGCCGATTGATATCCAGGGCGTGACTGTCGCGACGGTCAACGACAAGGTGCAGTTGCGCGAGGTGAGGACGTGGTTTGACCCCATGGACATGTTTAGGCAGATTGCGCCGCACGGTGTGGTTAGCAAGGAGAACAAACCAGCCCATGTATCACCGGCGGATGCGCTGGATGAGGCGCAGGCTGGTGTCAAGGTGCCAGAGGAACAGGAACTTCCTGATGCTACTGTACAGAGTAAAGAGGAGTTTGAGCGGACCATTGTCGAGATTGATAAGAAAAGGGCAGAGGGCCAGAGAGCACAAGATGTACCGGATGGCCATGTTGATGTTTCCAGTGCTCAAGGCGATGTCGGCGCGTGTCCATTCATGTCTGGGGCGACGCGTTAAGTGTGTGTTAGAGTAACGAGGCTGTTGATTACAAGACTGACTAGTTGAGGGTTAGTAGGCCTGTGGGATGGCCGTTTAGCGTATTATTTTGGTTTTGATTATGAACTCCACCATCTTGTGCATGCTAGCTGTCTTTCCCTGTACTGGGACAGACCGAGGATCCATATGTGAGTCAAGTGGCGAACAGTCTCGGTCTTCTGAGAAGCATCACGATGGGCTCTATGCCAAGAGAGGAAAACAGCAGATATGGTATTTGTTTGGTTCTTGCCAGATTGCAGTATTGGCGATTTTCACATTGCAGTAGTATCTGCGTAGGCATCCATCTCGCATTATCAGCAGTCAGCCGAGGAACGAGCATATCCACGTGTGCATGTTTGGTGGAGACGGGCGGGCCTGCATTTCTTTACTCATCAATGACTGTACGGTGTAGACTGTGTCGGTGGCCGGTTTGATTCGACTAGTCAAGGGGGAGATGGAAGTCCTTCCTAGTCTGGACAGAAGTCACGTTGGTGTTGGAATCATAAGTGGGGCTTGCAAGAAATACAGACGCAGCTGACCAATGTGGAAGCGGCGATATTCAGGCTGCATGGAAAACAGTGAAGCTGAAGCGTCAGTTGGAGGAGCAGGTGGGCGGTGGCCTTGGGCGAGGGGCCGTAGGTAGAGGAGGGTGTGGTGGCAAGAGGATGGATGGACCCTCGATGGGTTCGTCGGGCTGGTGGTGCAAAGGATGCCGTCTGCCGTAGTCTTGGGCAGGTGTGGTGACGAAAAGGTGATACATTGGCAGTGTGTAGAGTAGATGGAGGAGGTGTAGACGTCCAAGCCATCCAAGCCGGGCGTTGCCTGTTGCTTGCCCAACTGTGCTCTTGGCGCCATATGTAGGGCTCGGGTTGTAGGCAGCAGTGAGTCATAGCCTCGTTTGCTCACCCCATCAGCATCGTCATGATCACCGCCACAGTCGCGGTATTTGGCCGCCTTGGGCTCCATACGGGCTCATTGTCTTGATGGCCCGTGGCGATGGCGATGATGGTGGTATTAGTAGTCATGGTGGTGTCGATGATGATAATGATGATGATGATGATGATGGTGGTGGTGGTGGTGGTGGTGGTGGTGGTGGTGTTGATAGTGCACATGCGGGAATGATTTTTCGCAGCCGTGGATCGAGGCCATGGTTGGGGGAGGCCTTGTGGCGGGCTGCACCTGCACTACGCTGGGCTACGCTGGGCTGGGCTGCTCTATTGGCAGTGTTGCAGTTGCAACAAGCGGGGGTGGCTAGCGCACTTGGATCCGGCCTCGCTCCGCCCACACCGGAACAAGTCGCGTTCCGGGCGAGTGCGAGGAGGGCAGTGTCGGAGAGGCAGGCCGACGAGAATGGCACAGGAACGCTGGGCTGTGTGCGTCATTGGGGGGGGGGGCGGCATTTGGCCGGGGGAGGCAGCCAAATGAACATGGAACTGGAATTGCATCGTCGCATGATGAGATTACGAACGTCGCAGCAGCCATTGAGGCGTCGGCGGTACACAGAGGCCATGCACGGCACGTCCAAGGCACAGAGCAGCCTGTTTGCGGCCTAGCGCGCGTAAATCGGGCCAATGACGGCGCAGCCACACGACCACAGCCGGCCCCCTCATCTCAACCCAGCTGAGGGCAAGCGACGAGGGTGTCACGTCAGAAACCGCCGTCCCGCGCTACTCTGGCACGGAGCGTTGGAGAGCAGACGCGTCCATGGCGGCTGCGAAAAGGGGACGCCGTGTGTCGCAGCAGCTGGGCCCCGTCTTGGTTGTCGTCGTCGCCGTGTTGTAGCGCATTCCAGCGCACTTGGTTGCGTAGGGAAGCAGGGAGGCAGGGAGACAGGGAGCCAGGTGGGCGGCAAACGGCAGACTGGAACCAGCAGCAATAATAGCAGCAATAGCACCAGCACCAGCACAAGCACCAGCTGCGCCAGCCATGGCGGCACTGGGCAGGCCAGGCCATGCCATGCCATGCGACTGCGGCCAGTGGATGGATGCGTGATGATGGATGGGCGGAAGCGTCTCACGCCCCTTTGCGTTGGACTCCTGCACCCGCAGTGCATGCTCGCTACTCTGCATGCGGACAAGACAAGAAGCTGCTCCAGCAAAGGCAGCGACAACAGCAAGACGTTCTCTTGTCGACATGCACAACAACAGCGATCAACGGGCTGCATGGGCGTGTGCCCAAGTGGCGGCGGGCTGCACACGGCGCACGTGGGAACAACAATGAGGCAAAGCAAAGAAAAAAAACCCTGCGCCAGAGCGATGAGTCTTTGGCCCAGGTCGCGCTGTTGTGTGGCAAACAGGCAAGCTGGCCATAGCGCCCTACCTGGCAATGACTGGACCGGGGCGGCGCTGCGAGGGAGGGTACGGGGGTTCCTATTAGTATCGCCAGACTGCCGCCCAGCCCGTCCTCCCTCATCAAGACAGCAGAAATGGACTTCACGACTCCCTACAGCGCGCCCTGGGGCCTGAACTAGGTCTGTCTCATCCACAGTGTCGTCTGTTCTCTGTCGCCATCTCCCTCTGCCGCCTAAACCTGCCTCCCGCCTCCCGCCTTTGTCCAGGTAGCAGTCACCGCACGACCGCCCGTCCGTCGCCGCCACACTGCCGCCTACAGCCTACCACTCATAGACTCATCCTCACTCGTCCCTACTCACCCGCCACCCACTCGACAGTAAAAGGCCCAAGAGCCGCATTCTCTATCCTCCCTACCCCTCAACCTCATCTGTTCCGTACCTGCGTCGCGATACCGCTTCCCCGCCACCGTTGCTGTTCGCGCCTTCCCACCTTTACCGACTCTCCGACCGCCACTTCCTCACACGTCAGAACCTCAGCTCCTCCCACCACCACCACCTCCTCCCACCAGTTTACATGTACACCACCATCCAATAGTAATACACCACACACTCACCACACAACCAACCAACCACACACAATCTCTTCGACAGTCTCCTTCCCCACCATCCCACTGCCAGCGCGCGCCAAGTCGCTCCAGTTTGGTGTTACCGCTGCACGGTAGCCACCATCCTCGAACACTTCACCCACCGCGTTCCAGTACCACAATGTGCTATTCAGCCTACACTGCTTCAGTCACTCGTCGCTCAGAATTCACCATTACTTTCGGAAACAAGGCCTTCATCGGAGGCTTCGCTTGCTAGACTCTTCCCCGCATCCCCTCAGGCTTTCAGCTCGTGCACCCCGCTGTGCAATAGCTGCAACATCCGAGTGCTTCGCGGACAGTCTCCTACAACGGTCTTGTTTCGGTGATTCTGCAGTTGACAGTGACTGGAGTCTTTTTTTCTCTGGTAAACGCATCTGGCAGCTTTTTTCGACCACTTGACACTGCTCGAATCTTCCTACCATTTACGACCTCGTCAACTACCCCTCGATCCTCTTACGTTCTACAGTCCTCGAGCTCTCCAGATCGCAATCACACCACTCGTACAGTCACTCCACCCGTGATCGCCGAGTGCTAAGCGTTCCGGATCAAGATCTCAAGAACATACGTCAGAAGACACAGGGTCGCCCTCTTACGGTTTGTCCCATCGGTTAAGTCCTCGGTCACCCCACGACCACCTCATCACGCTCTTCGCCACCTCTTCAGGTCTACCTAACGGTCAGCACTCGAAGACGTAGTGACAAAGCATAGTCATACCTCTCCACTCCTTCCTTTATTGTCCTTTCCCTTTTATCAGGTCCAATTCCTGTCCACACACACTTTCCTAAACATGAGTCTCGATATCCCCCGTTCAAACTACGGCTTCTTGCCCGAAACACACCCATATGCCGCCCCCCTTTCTTCTTCGGCATCCTCTTCCACCTCATCAGTATTCTCAGACGCTGCATCACAGACATCCAGCGCAAGCTCCAGATCAACCCATTCCAATTGGGACTCGGAAGAATGGAGTCGCAGCCAGGCCGCACAGTCATCCGCTGTCGACGCCACCAGCCTTTCTTCGTTTCAACAACTTAGCAGAGTAAGCACTTTCCCTCAGTACCAACATGCAGCATGCCGCGACTCCATGCCAGAGAGGCTCCCTTCTCTGCGCGCAGAGTTCTTGGTCCCACCGGAGCAGCGACAGAATCCACGTCGATCGTCGGCGAACGTCAACCAAAGACCTCCGCCCCAGCTCGTCCGGCAATCCGATCGCAAGGTCAACTTCGTCGATTGCCTCGTCGGTTAGTACCCACTTTATCCATGGCCCAAAGACCACTCCGCTGATTTTTCCCTCCTTCAAGATTCCGCTACTCAAATGGTAGAGGTCATCTGGCAGCTGTCTGAGCCCAAGAGCCGCTGTGAGAATGCTTCTGGACGCGGAGTACTTCCTCTTCGCATGTTCATCCAGGAGACTCTCCGCCGATCACGCACCAGCTACTCTACGCTCCAGGTTGCTCTGTACTACTTGATTCTCATCAAGCCCCACTTGCCCAAGCATGACTTTACCATGTCACAGCCTGAAGACGCTTCTCTTCGCGCCCTCCAGTGCGGTCGTCGCATGTTCCTTGCTGCGCTCATCCTCGCATCAAAGTACCTGCAAGACCGCAACTACTCAGCTCGCGCGTGGAGCAAGATCTCTGGCCTCAAGGTTTGTGAGATCAACACCAACGAAATAGCTTTCCTCGAGGCTGTCAACTGGAAACTCCACATTGTTGATTCGATCTGGGAGAAGTGGCAAGAGGTCGTTTTGCGATATACTCCTACCCTTCCCCCTCCTTCACCCGGAGCTTCCATTCTCAACCACTGGAAGGATGTCATTCCCATGTTGACACCTGAGCTGGAAATCATTGAGGTGACCCCCAAGGCTTCCAGCGCTCCTGTTCGCCCGCCATTGAGGACACAGCTGAACGCATCGCCCTACCGTCAGCCATCTCTTGACGGATGTGGATCGCAAGAAAGCACGCCAACTTCCTCTCTCTACCAGGTGCCTCGTTTCTTGGAGCCAAAGCCAGACCTTGTTCGCACACCATCTCTGCCGTCCATGGCTCGCTTGGGTCCTCTGCCTACGCCTTCACTGACACCGCAGCCAATTGCCAACAACACCCCTGTTGCGGGTGCCATGTCTTTTGGACTGCGACGTCCGTCAATGTGCACGGCAATGCAACAGGCACAGTGCTCGTCATTGGCGCGCTCTTGCGTGGATCAGTTCAACCCAAGCATCAAGAACGGTCTGGAAGCCTACCACTTCCCGAGTCGACGACCATCCTTGGCTGCATCGAACGGTTCCCTATCATCTCCAGAGTCCATGATCTCGGATAACTCACGCTCATCACGTGCCTCGTCAATCTCGTCAGTTTCATCCGCCGGTTGGGCGCCAAACCAAAGTCAAGCCAATTTGGCCCGACTGGCGACCTGCCGTAGCGCAAAACTACCGTACCCGACGTTGTCCAAGTGCAAGGAGCAATACGAGTACGCCCCGAGCGAGGCCCTGTCCTCTCCTGATCTGGATAGCTTTCACATTGATGATTCGGATTCTTCACCTGCCAAGATTGCGAGCCCTGCCGTTGTCGCTCCTGCTAGTCGTAAGCGCGGAAGGTCGTCTGTTGATCTCCAGCAAAACGTGCGACACCTCCTCCACACCACCCGCTCGGCATTTGATCTTCGCCACAAGACTGTCCTTCCTGACCGATCGGTTGTACAGCCATTCGCCTTTACCTCGCGCAGTGAACCAAAGGGGCTGCAGTCCCCTAAGAACGCCGCGCCAGGTTGCTCGCGTCTACCGGTCCAGAAGGACTTTGGCAAGAAAAGATCATGCTGCAGCACAGAGGCCGCGCAGGCATACCGCCCGCAAGGCCCTGGCATGTGGGCTGGTATCCTATGAATATGACGTATCGTCTACGAATACTGAAAAGCCAAAAAAGAAGGCTTAACGAAGAAAGGGCAAGGCAACATCACCTTCCTATTGATTTACCTTTTACCTTTCACATCTACATCCACACACAATCTCTCTACACGCCCGTGTATATTTTCTTTAACCACGTCCAAATCACTCGGCAGTGTACGTTTTCCTAGTGTTGGAACGGCACAAAAGGGTGTACAACACATGTTTGATTTTGCAGTTATTTAGCTCTCTAGTATACCTAATTGGTTTACTTGTTGGCGTTTTCTTTTTTTCTACATCTCTTTTGTTACATGTTACCAATCTTGGCGTTAACAATTATCACTGGGAAAGCTTGCTCGGTTGAGCAACAGGTGGGAAATATCCTCGATTTGCAGCAAAGGGTGCATTTAGCATGGTCAAACGGATTGCAGGCAGGAAAGGAGTTTCAAAGTTGGCTCGCTCGCCACAATACCCTTGGTGCAGTGTACGTTTACGCTACGGCGGTTGATGACGTGCAGCGCTACATCTAGTGAGTAGATAGTGGTAGTTGAATCAGATGCTGATGATGCATATTTTGTGTTGCTGTTGCTGCTGTCTCTGTGTGATATTTTTTTTTCTTCCCAACTGTCACCATGGGTCTCTCACACCCTCCTCGTATCATTAACATGTCTCTCCCCTTGCCCTTCCCTCCCCATCTCCCTAGCAATTGTAACACTCTCCCTCAGCGCCTTCCCCACCGCCCCCCTCACCCCCATCTCCTCCAACACCATAATCCCCCCAATCGTACACCCCTCCGGACTTGTCCCCATATCCCTCACCTCGCCCGTCTTCCACCCCCGCAAAAACATCTCGGCACTGCCCCTCATACTCCTGTACACTTGCTCCTGCGCCATCTCTCGCGGCAAACCCACCGCCACCGCCGCATCTACCATTGCATCCACGATTACAGCCCAGAACGCGGGCGTGGAACCGCTTACGGCTGTTGTGGCGGCCATGTGGTGCTCGGCGATGAGTGCTGTGGTGCCGAGGGTTGAGAAGAGGGATGTGGCTGTTTCGAGGTGGTGGTGTGGGAAGGGCCGGGAGGACGCGGGGGGGAGTTGGATTGCAGTGTGTGAGTGCGAGATTTGGGCGTGGATTGTGGGGAGGGCGCGGAGGATGTGGAGGGTTGGGTTGTTTTGGGGTGGGGTGGATAAGAGGGTACTAGATAGGGAGGTTGTGGAGAGGCCGGCTATTACGCTTATTACCAACTTCCCAGCTTGGTTGCTGGAGTTGGGGGGTTGCGAGTGGAAGGCAGAGGCTATGGAGGGGATGCTGAGGAGCGAGGTTACTTGCGAGGGGTCGACGGCGAGGAGGATTACGCTTGAGTGTTGGATTGCGTGGGTGATGGAGAGGGTGGAGCGGGCTAGGGATAGTTTTTTCGAAGCAATGTGCTGGGCGAAGAGAGTGCTGAGGCGGGATTCGGATGCAACAGAGGATATGCAGGCTGTGTAGTGGGTGAATTGGGTGGCATCGGGTGAGTTGAGGAGGCCTGAGAGAATGGGGGTGCCGAGGTTGCCTGGTGGTGGTTAGTATGTTGAGTTTTGTGTTTTATGTAGAGGTAGGAATGTGTACCGCAGCCTAGGATGCAGAGTCTTTGTTGGCTCATGATGTTGCTTGTTATCGTGAGTATGAGGGGTGGAAAAGGTGTCTGATCCTGTTCTTTGTGCTAACCCAAAGCACCTCGATCTTATCAAAAAAAAATTACAGCCTCGCGCTTTCTGTTTCCTGGAAACTTGACTTTGCTATTGTCGAGCTTCGATTGCTTGTCTTGTTGATGTTTGAAGTCGATGTTGCAGCTAGCGCCCGCTCCACAAGGGAATACATTTTCCTAATTCGATGAAATGATGAGGGGTGAGCTACTAGCCACTACGTACAGAGTTTTAGCTTGGCGTTGTGGAATTTAACAATCATGTCTACACTCTGTCTCTACATTAACACCACAAAAGCCTTCTCCTATCCTCCTTCCTCAGAGCCACAAACTTATATTTAGCTTGGATGAGGTGGCCAGGTTACTGATCCCGCACGTCATTGATCATAGCTTGGTCAAGCTTTGGATAAGCGTAGTACGTGCTAGGTTCTGGATCTAGTCAGCTTCCGGACCTTGCAAGGCTCGGATCACGGATACCTCACTTCCATAACGCAGAGTCTCAAGCCAGTCCAATAGTAATGTGCATCATGACTGTTGTACACATAGAGTCGGTGAAAAAAAAGCTCCGTGCACCGACGCGGGAGAATGTCAGACTCATTCTGTCCGCTATTCTATCCTCATGGAGTTCTTCGGGATACGTATGTTTCAACAAGAGGTTCGTTCGACTATATCCCTGTCATTTGGTATTTTCTGAATCCGGCTTGATCAACAGGCCAGATGCTTCAAGTCCAAAACAATTACATATATATTACCATCATACGTTACTTTTAGTGTAAACAGTCTCCTCAGATATATAAACAAGATAGTGGAAATATTTAACGTTAACCGTTTCTACATCATACACTCAATTTCTTATCCCCACGCTACCGCTTCAATGTTCAGTGTTGTAGGAAAGAGAATCATACTTACTGGAGGTTCGCGCGGAATCGGCGCAGCAGTCAGTCGCGCTCTCGTCGAGAAGGGTGCCAAAGTATGCATCCTTGATGTTCTTCAAGACCAAGGCAGGCAGCATGTCGAGGATTTGAACAAGAAGGGACCCGGACAAGCGTTTTAACATCAATCTCAAAGGCACATCCTTTGTAGCTCAAGCCGCATTTCCGTACCTAAAAGCCAATGGGGGCGGTTCGATCATCAACTTTTCCTCAGATAGTGCAAACCAACCAATAAGTGCGTTGGGGATATATGGATCAACCAAAGGTGCCGTGACAAATTTGACGCGCGCAATGGCCATGGAATGGGGTCAGCATAATATTCGCACAAACTCTGTCATATCAGCTGCCAAGATGGAAATGGATATGGAGATTAGGAACACCATGGATGCTGAAACTCTGCAACAAACGAAAGCGATGCTTAAGATTGCAATTCCACTAGGAGGAGACCTCCGCGAGGTGGAGAATTTCCCACCTATAATGATCTACCTAACCTCCGACTCAGCCAAGTTTGTCACAGGACAAATTCTTGCTGTAAATGGTGGATTCACGATGGTGCGTGGCTAAGTGTGTATAGTGCAAGATTAAGAATCAGGTGTAATTCCAGAATCTCCAACGTAAACACATGCCCTTTTACAGTCTATACACTACGCTAGTGTAAGTAGATGTGGAATAATCAAGTTTACACCCACAGAAATCTCCTCCTCGCCTCCTTCCTCAGCGCCGCAAACTCATCCTTGGTCCTAAGCACTGCATCGCGATTCTCCACCGCCCGCCGAAGCAAATACCCTACACACTCGCCCATGCTACCCCAAGTAGTGCATTTGAAGACCTCCGGCGATATCCCACCTTTATCTCTTTCTGCAAGCAGCGAGAAACTGACTTCGTCTGACATGCCGTGTAGCTGGCCGTACGCAACCGGTACAGTGGGCAGCCCGGCTTCCACCCGCTGGCGATGCAGTGCGCTAGCCGCCATTACGGATTCACGGTTGTGTGATGCGAGCAGTAGATTGACCGACGGAAAGAGACGATGTTTCCCTCCAAAGGGACCGAGTCGCTGGCGGAGAGCACCCTGCGCTATAGTATTGTACGCGTTGTCTGTATCTTCCTTTGTATCGTGGATCAAAGCCCGGTTATCAGAGAGAATGTATGCGCCACGCACGAGCTTCAGGCCTAGGGTAAACTCGTCTTTCTCGGCTTCCGCCATGTGTTGCTGGACTACGGCGGGTGTTTCTTTGAGGTAGGCCTGGTAGGTGTTGTATATGACTGCTTTGCCTCCGCGATTGAATTTCCGCATTAGCTCCAAGGTAGTGCGGGCGATGCCGTGCTGCCAGTGCTGGGACTCGGCGTCGATTATGATTTGGATGCCGCGTTGCTTGCATTTTGTGGCTAGTTCGTCGAGGGCTGAGAGCATTTGCTGGGGTGGGAGGCTGCCTTGGCTGAATGCTGCGGAGACGGCTGGGCCGCCGCCTGTTGTCCTAGTGTTCAAATGTCAGTCTTGATTTTCTCTTACATATCTCTTCAAAAAGAGGTTTACTGACTTCAATGCCAGAATATCGCCTTTGGAAATCAAGTCCAACGTCCGCAGCGTCCCTTGTCTCCACGCTTCAATATCCGCATCATGCAACGCAGCCTTTCCATTAATGCCCTTTTCCAAACCATGATCCTTGGCAGAGCCTGCTTTGTGATCAAATACCATTTCCTTTGCATACGTCAAGATGACTCCTTTGAACCCGAGATCCTTGAGTTGCTTGACGCAAGCTTGTGTCTCCTGCTCTGTTTCTCCCGCACAAAACTGGTTATACAATGTCCTTTTCAAAACTGCCTTTAGAACTGGATTTCGATCTAAATTGAACAGGAAACTCCGGTTTGGTTTCGACAAAAAGGACAAAAGATGTAGTGCCGGTATCAGCAGAAATCTGTTCGATGATATAGTCGCAACGAATAGAGAGCGGAGTAACATGTGCGTCGGCATTACCGACAGAGGGTACTGCGCTCGTTGCTGAGCTGGTGCATGTCCCGCCGTCTCTCTCGTCCGTGGAAGCGTAGTCGTAGAGCTGAGCCGGATTCCGAATCTGCCAAAGTTATGGGCGAGGCTTCGCCTGCCGTATATGCATTGTAATCCCTTTCCGCTGAGTCGCGGTCGAAACATGGTTGCTCCTATACGAGCAATCGACTACTATACGTAAAATCTATTTGACCACACGGAGAAAATAGTGTTGTGGAAATAGAACAGCAATGGATCAAGCATGTCTTGGAGATATGTGCCTCATTCTCCAACCAAGGTACCCTTATCTCCAACCCACCGTCTACCACGCTCATCACGACCCCGCTCCCACATCCGGGACGTGGGGTGTGTACTAGAGCGTGGCAGGTAGAAGCACCCTACTAGCGCGGAACTCCAGCCGATTGGTATGAAGACTCCCATGTTCGGGCGAGCCTGGTACTAACACGTGTATATGCGCTTATACGAATGCTACAGAATGAGGCGATAAGGTAATGTAAGCCCGAAGGATTTGCGTCTTGATGCTTGAATGGTACTGCCGAAAGCGGGGTTGGATGAGCAGCGGCTTGGGTCGGGTTATCATGGTGGACCCCGCTATGCTGACCAAGTGTAGAGTTTAGATCTTGGGGTTTGACGTCTCCAAACCATAACATTGTGTTACGTACAAGATGCAGGTTTCTGAAGGTGAAAATAGTGTCTTGTTCGTTTTTGGTTGTTTGCGTATGTATGTCCGAATCCAATGCCATGATTGACTACTTCTTCTTTGTCATACGGATTCTCAAGCATGACATGATGTGATAGTTGATGCCAGAGTAGTGCATAATTCTGATTCACGTACGGCGCACGAGTTTTACTTATTCTTCGAAATCTTCGTAAGTCTGGTGTTCACGATAGGAAAATCTTGAAAGTTAGAGAACGTTTGGAGCAGTGTGTCTTTGTGTTCAAGGAAATGGTGTATCAGCTCGAAGATTGAATAATATTCTTTTCGGAGCCAATTCCGGCATATGTTTACAGTTGTAAGGTTTTAGTATTAATATATGTTTGTTTGTGAACTGTGAACAAATAGTGGGCCCAGTAGAGCCTCCTCTATACAGATTTTCGAAGATTTAGCTGCATATAACGATCAGTCCAAGTAGTTATTCAGGCAAGAAGAAATGTGATATAATTAGCGTAAAGACAATTTCCTCTTACTTTTCGTAGCTATAGCGGAAACTTTGGGAATCTTCTTCTTCAGTCGGAACAATACCAAGTGACAAATACTACAATCGCTGCTAGATCAGGCCAGCCAGCAGTGGATAGGCAGAGCAGTGAGCAGTTGCAGCAGTGTGTAGGCAAGGTAATATAGAACCAAAGCTACAACCCTCTTCAGTACGGCTCGCAGGCTACAACCAGTGATATTTTTCCTGAATTCAACCTTGCACCCTCTCTTTCCTCACACATTCCAAAGGATATACGAATCAACCCATTAAATAAGCGGAAAAACACTACCACAACTAGGAAAGAAGCTTCGAGAGTATGAATTTTACTACGAAAACGATGCCATGCTATCCTAGTTCTCGATGGCAGACATGAATAGCATTGCTCGGGCACTGTGGGGCCATACCTCCATTCTTGAGGCCAAAGAGAATGTCAGAATTCCCATGGTGAGGTCACTATGGGAAATATATTAACCTATAAACCCTGGCCCCATTATTTGTTCGATGGTTAACTTGCAGTCGTACCTCGATTCCCCAGGCCAGCTTACGACAGCGGAACATTCCCGATCCACTATCAGCCAACCGTCCCTCCGTGTACCAATCCGCCTAGTGTGATACTGAAATAACGTCGATTCCGGGCACAACGCATGGTGTACATAACTAAGAGAGTGCGGTGCAAGTGCAGATATATTAGTGAAGAAATAACGACGCTAACGTATATTGCTTGAAACTGCTGGAAAAGTAAAGTGCGGAGAAGGAGAATGAAGACCCTACGACAGTTGCCTAGCACACTCAAGCCAACCGCTGGCGGGAACCGAGCGTAGATAATACGACACACGGAATCCGCTCAAGCTATAATATACTAGAGAGTACAGGGAATTATACAACCCCTTTCCCGTCAGCAATCAACCAAAAAAGACCCATCTGAGAACACGTCTAGAAACCAACAAGATGCACCCATAACAAGCAACGGCACCAGAGAAATAGAGCTACACTTCGAAAGCACAGCCTTCGCGTTTTTTAAAGCGAAATTTCAAAGACAGCGTTTCCCACCAATCAATTTCTCCTCGATTTTCTATTACGTTGGATACGTAACATGTTACCAATGCAGTGGAGGAGTTGGAACTACCGTGTTCCAATATCCCGACTCAAGCAAAAAAAAAAAAACAAAGGTGCACAAAATGAGTTTTCTTTTCGCCTCGATTTCTCTTGTTCATGCAGGATTTTGTGGAACTAGGGTTATACAGCGTCAAGCAATATTCTTCTAGAACAAAAATTCTCGCGGTTATACAACGTTCTTATTCCCCCCCTCCCCTCACCCTCCTCCTTCTTACCTTTACAAAGATAGTGCATCACCTATTCTAGAACAGTAACAGCCTAGGTAGAAAACCTTTCTTTTGTGATCAAGTAAATACCTATGGAAACCCAGTAAAAAAAATTAAGTTATAAAGCAGGAGATGCAAAGCTACTACACATGATTGTAGCTTTCTAGAGGAGGAGGAGGAGGAGGAGGAGGAAGTAAGTAGGGCGTTGCTCAGATACTTAAACAACAAATCTAATCACATATTTTGGTTAGTAGCTGATGTAGTATTTCTGCACTTGCTAGTAGTACTAGTAGTATCTTGGAAGAAAAAAAAGAAAAAAAACTTACCCTGGCAAAACAGAAGTACCATTCTTCAAATCCCCGAAAAGTTTCTGCCCTTTACCCTTCAACTCGCCAGCTTTTTCCTGGCTCTTGTCCACGACGTTATTGCCCACCTTCTGGCCCTGGTCAATCGCCTGGTTCACTATTGATTTTGGAATCGGCGTCTCGTGGAGCTCGAGGTGCGTGGTGAAATGCAGACTGCCGGTTACATTTATATACACAGGTTCGATGCGCTTGTAAAGCTTGCCGTCTTTGGTGGAGCCCGCGACATTCTGCTCGTACCAGCGGGTGGCGGTGGTCTTGTACAGTTTGTTTTCGAGTCTACCGACGCGTACCTCGAGTTTAGCAGTGTAGGTGCGATGGGGGGAGATGTTGAAGCCTTGTTCGATGATGATGGCGTCGGTGGTGGTGGTTTTGTTGGCGGTGGTTCCGGAGTGAGACCAGGAGTGTTCGACGGCAAGGGACCATTCGACTTCCATGGTTGAGACGCCTTCGACGCCGGCTTTCGTTGTGGTTTTGAGCGAGGCAGCGACGGATGAGGCGGTCGTGTCGGTGGATTCGACGGTGACTTCGCGGGTTTTGGTTTTCCCGATGGTGACTTTGCCTTGTTGTACTTGATCACTGTCGTTTGTCCCGCTCTCTACGCCCTGTTCTATGGAAGTGTTGGATTGATCCGGGGTGATTTTGATAGGCTCAACCTTTTCCTTGACAGGGTTGATGGAGTGCCATTTGAACGAACTGACCTTGTCTCCAAAGTCGAGGTTGTGGAAATCCTTCTCTTCCTTGTGCTTGCCCCATCCCTTGATATTTTCATACCGATTTCCCCCACCATCTATATGTTCGAAAAGAGTAACGGTTTGTCGGTCAATGAGGGAGTTCCAGCGCGCAGAACTGACTTTGTCGGTCATGTTCCAGTTCCACAACGGGTGGACAGTGCCTGGCGCCCACTCGCCCAGGAATATGATCTGGCGGGCCCCCATTTCGTTTTCTTTGGTGTCCTGCATCTTGTAGTCCCAAAGCTCAAACGCCCCCATCTTCAAATCTACCTTCCGCCAGAAGAACGCTTTGATGCAATCCGCCATACCCATCTTTCCAAGGTCCACTGCTTCCGTCTTCCCGGTACCGACCAAGTCAATGCATCTTCCGCAGTTATTAAGATCAAACACTGCCTGGCCTTTCTCGAGAGGGGTGTTGTGTTCCGTCATAGTCATGACCGTACCCAATGGCAGATTCCACAAAATCCAATTGGCCTGGTTATGAACATTGTTGTACATCTTGTGGCGAACGTCGCCCAAAAAGTCGTCAATGTCAATGTCGTGATAGTTGGTGCTGAATTCGCTGTCGTTGAAAATTCTGACGGTATTGCTTTCAATGTCGTCAGCGGGTTTGTCGGGCCTGGGTAACTTGGTGAGAAGATTTGTGATTTCTCCAAAGACTTTGGTTTCAAGTTGCTCCATAGAGAGGGGTTGGTCAGACATCTTGTAAAGACGAGATTGTTGTTGCCGTTGAGTAACGTGATAGAAAGATTGGTTTCAGGAAAGACCAGTAAATGTGTGATTGTGATGCGAAGAAAATCGAGTCGTGAGGGATTGACTTTATAGTAAAAGCGTCAGATTCAACCAGGCTAGCCTCAAGGTTGCTGTCGATTTTACATACCTCATGCCCACCTGTTCTCGTGCCCCCCTCGATTGTTGAGTAGTGAAACTGCACGACGCATGCCTTGCGTGCATCTTGCATTCTGCAATACTAAGACAATCGTGGAAGTGACTCATAGCTCAAGCCACTTCCCTATTACCGGCTGAATACTCCATTGCCTTTTACTTTTCTTCTTGGCTCACCAATCTTGATCCTTCTTTCTTCTCGCAGCAGACTTGCGTGCATCATGCAATTCATTGATCGGTGGCCTCTGATCGACAGACGTAACATGCTTCATACACTTTTTAACCCTTAGTATTCTTCTCAGATTGTGCAATTCTTGGTATTCCAGCCTATTGATAGTATCGAGAAGCGTGCAATTTTAATGAAATGCTCGTGGAAGTGAATTGAAACGATGCCACCTTACCATACGTTAGTAGCAACACTGTAAGAATTATGCCGGCAATGGAATATCGATAAATCAAGACTATAATTCTGATGGCTCACATTAGTAACCAGTAATCGATCATGGCGCTGAGCTCATCGGTGGCTCATCAGGTGACGAGCAACGTGATGTAGATCTTCTCGATTTCAGACACCTTTCCACTTCATGTCAAGCTTGCACATACGTATCATTCAGTTGACCGATCAAGGCTCTGATAGAGAGAAGGTGTGTATCTCTATCCTCCTATCATTTCCCAGCTTACCAATATTGGATTTTCCTTCCTCTCCACATCAAACTTGAATATGCATGCTTTTAACATGCAAGTGATCGATCAATAGCCTGATAGGGAAAATGCGTACTGCTCTCCTCTGCCCCTTGCTTTTTTTCTGGAGAGCTGAAAAGTGCAGCATGTATTTATTTTTCGTCCCTTTTGGGAAACGCCTTGTATAACCCTCGCTTAGCAGTAACCTGCAAGATGAATCAATTTTGTCTTGCGGACGCGTACACAGACTGGGGATTGTGTTGGGTCAGATGATATGCCAACTGTTGCTCTATACCTAGCATAGCTGTCTCCATATCAGTGAAATGAAAAGGTGAATGCACCCATACCTAATAGTATCGCCTTGTAGGTGGCACACTGGCTACTTCATTCTCGTCCAAGGTTTTCATCACTACCTCCCTTGTTCCAAACTCAACCTCGTCGCCCACCCCATGCTGCCATGTAAGACTATGCTTCATCCACTGTGCATCGTCTCTCTCTTTGTAATCCTCTCGTGCATGCGCACCTCGGCTCTCCGTCCGCTTCAGCGCCGCTGTGCTCGTCTGCGTGGCGTTTGTGAGTAGGTTGCGCAACTCTAGCGTCTCGATAAGGTCGGAGTTCCAAATCAGGGATTTGTCTGTCACACGAAGATCTGTAGCGAATTGGTTCTCTAGTGAAAGAAGTTGAGCGTGACCCTCGGCAAGAGTGTCGTGGGTACGGAAGACGGCTGTGGTGGATTGCATGGTTGATTGCATCTTGCTTCTTAGAGCGGAGGTGGGGGTCGTCCCGTTGGAATGGGTGAGGAAGGAAGCTAGTTCATGGATGGCATCGAGGCCGGTGGTATTCGGGGTTGGTTCGTGCGGTGCTGCGGGGGAGTGGTGTGACGAGATGTGGAGTGCAGCTGCTCGGCCCTGTATGGATATGTCAGTAAAAAGTACGGTGGATGTGGGAATTCCACCTCCAGGGTGTACGCACAAAAACAACAATATCGAGGAGAGAGTTGGCACCCAGTCGGTTTGCGCCGTGAACGCTGACGCAAGCCGCTTCACCTGCTGCATACAGGCCATCCACAACACGCTCCTTCCCACTCTGGCGGTCTACATCCAAAACTTGACCATGGTAGTTTGTTGGTATCCCGCCCATACAATAGTGAACTGTTGGCAGCACCGGGATGCATTGTCTAGTTACGTCTATGCCAGCAAAGATTGCCGCTGTGTCCGCTACGCCTGGCAAGCGCTCTTCAATAATGTATTTTGGGAGGTGCATGAGCTGCAGGTCAATGTAATCTTTTTTGGGTCCACACCCACGGCCTTTGAGGATTTCCAGATTCATACTTCGGCTGACTACGTCGCGGGATGCGAGATTTCTTGAGACGGGAGCATAGTTGTACATGAACGCCTCGCCTTCAGAGTTGAGGAGATAGCCGCCCTCACCACGGGCGCCTTCTGTGATCAGTACCTAGAAACGATTTCAGTGTTTTGAAGTAGTAACGCGAAATTGACCATACATACGCCTGCACCATAGATACCAGTCGGGTGGAATTGGACAAATTCCATGTCCTGGAGTGGTAGGCCAGCTCTGGCAGCCATGGCACTACCATCTCCGGTACTTGTGTGAGCGCTCGTGGCGCTAAAATATGCTCGCCCGTAGCCTCAAATCGCTGTCAGTACGCACGAACGAAGAAAAGGGATGGGCGAACTGGGTGAAAGTATACCTCCAGTAGCCAACACAGTATTCTTAGCAAACATCCTATGACACGTTCCATCCTCCATACTCATCGCAGTAACACCCACACACTTCCCCTCGACCATCATCAAATCGAGGACAAACCACTCAATAAAAAACTGCACACCATGTTTCAAACTCTGGCCATAAAGCGTATGAAGCATAGCATGCCCTGTGCGGTCCGCCACACACGCGGTCCGATACGCCTGGCCACCTTTTCCATACTCGAGGGTCTGACCACCCAGGGGTCGTTGATAAATCGTACCTTGCTCCGTGCGGCTAAAGGGCATACCGTAGTTTTCCAGTTCGACGACTGCAGGCACGGCTTCGCGCGTCATGTAGTGGATTGCGTCTTGGTCGCCGAGCCAGTCGGAACCTTTGACGGTATCGTACATGTGCCAGCGCCAGTCGTCCCTGTGCATGTTTGCGAGGGCGGCGTTGATGCCGCCTTGGGCGGCGACGGTGTGGGAGCGGGTGGGGAAGAGCTTGGATACACATGCGGTTTTGAGGCCAGCTTCGGTGAGGCCTAGGGCTGCGCGGAGACCTGCTCCTCCTGCTCCGACGACGATTGCACTTTGGGGTTGTCAGTAGTGGTCTGGGCAACACTGAGAGTGAAGGAGGCGTTGTTACTCGTAGTGATGGTCAATAACTGTTATGTCCTCGATACTTGAGCTAGTGGTTGAAGCGAGACATCTTCGCTGCGCCGAGTAAAGATGTTTTGGCAGGAGAAGATTGGCATGGGAGCGCCATGGAGCTCGCACAAACGCCCGCATCATGAGGGGATTTTTGGAAGCATGGTGGGTTGCATGAATTCCGGGAGTTGTATATCATGTCGGTCTACCCCTCTGGGCCAGCTGATCCTCGGCTGTATAAGATTCGGGTGGCTGGACTAACTGTGAAGCGGTTCATTGGGAATCGTTCTTGCCCAAATCTGAGAGCAAGAAAGTAAAGAAATCCGGTAATATACAATAGCTCCAGATAGTTTAGTTTGTCTTTCTATCCAAAAATTGCACTGTACGCGACGAAACTTCAGATGGCGATGTGTGGGGTGTTACAAAAGGTGGGATGAAAGCAGGTGTTGCATGACTCGCGCGATTACCACTGGGTATAGCCGGCAGCCAATCGGGAATAGGGTAATTGAAATATCGCAGGAACGCTGGGCGATTCTTAGTCGGCTATTTGCGATAATTTGTATGCTAGCAAATTTGTAGCTTTCTCTCCGAACGCACATTTAAATTTGCTGGATCCTGTCCAACTGCAAAGTGCATGCTGATTTTATTGGTGGATCCGATACAGAGCTGGGTTGTGTAACATCCACTCTGGTGTTGACAACATTGACACTGGTGCAAAAGTTGAATAGTGCACTACAGTAAGAGTAGGGAATAGATTCACAACATGGGTATTAGAAAATAAATAAATAAGAATGCGCCCTTTTCCATACGGTGCGTAGTCGCAACCTATGGCACCCTGCGCTTCAAACTGCCAAACGCCCATAACCATACGCCGTTTGCAGCAGCTGTTCATTAAAGCATTGAATCGTGTACAATCGTGATGGAGTCGCGTAGTTTTGCGCCCATAGCCCTGGAACTCCTGCCTGATAACGCCTGTGAAACCGACTTTTGCTGACGCCCATCACCGTTGCATGTACATGCCGGTGGTGGCCATGACATGGCCGTAGCGTTCATTGGCATGCCAGAGGTACTTGAGAAAAACAATTGCCTTTAGGTAGGCCTTCATGATGCGCCTTCTTCGGGCTCGATCGGCCTCGAGAATCCTGCGGAGGGCCTTTGAAACGGCCAGCGAGGAAGCAACTCTTCGAGAAGGGGCCTGGATAATTGCAGGCCATGAAGTGGCGCGGGTGAGAGCGGGTGGGCTTGCGATTGAGGCCTCTGGCAAGAAAGCGTCAGGGGTGTCTGAGACGTCATTGAGCGAGGCTGGGCGGTGCCGAGCATCCAGAGGGTCGTACTCGAAGACTTCTGGAATGCTGCCCAATGTGGGAGCAAAAGTCGAGGAGCGCGGCGAGTCTGCATGGGGGGACATTTGGGTGGGTTTGGTTTGGAGGGCGGATTGCTTCCCTCTCCGTTGTGGTGGTGGTGGGCGCGAGGCTTTCTTTTTAGGGGTGCGCGGCAAGAGAGGGATGGAGGCAGGTGTGGTGGACCAAAAAGGGAGAGCGAGTCGCTTAGAGATTGTTTGTTTTCCTGGGCCGCGAGGCAGCAGAGAGTCGCATGGCGGGGCGGAGAAGAGAAGCATGACGAGCAGGTGTCACCAGCGGGCAGTTTGTGAATGCCGAGCTGAAGTCAAGTCGGGTCAGACTAGGGGGGAGTGAATTAGTCGAAAACAAAGCAAAGCAAAACAGCAAAGGGGCCCGGCTGGCATTTGAAGGCTGGCATCACACACACACACACACACACACATGCACACACGCAATAGCACTAGGTGGGGATAAATCAGGCCTGCCGGGGTTTGCAGACTGCAAAACGAGCACTGGCCACGGGCATCCATGAATAGGGACAGGCTGGGTGACGGCCATTTGCACGGGTGCGGGTGCAGGAGGGAGCAGCAGCGCGTGTGTGCGTGCATGTGGGAGCAGAGTGCCGTCCGCCAGTCCGCCAGTCCGCCAGTCCGTCAGATTGCGTGCAGCCAACCGGACGAAGGAGCAGCGAGCCGGCAGTTTGACGGGAAGCAAACGGTCGAATCTGGGACTGGGGAATGCTGGAGAGGTTCGGGAGATGTACGCAAAAAGCCCCACTGGATGGAGGGCACGATGAGCAACATGGCATGACGTCGCAGAGCAAAAGTTTGGGATCGAGAGATCGCGAAGACACAGGCACCGCCAACCTCGCACTAGCCGCCCGCCAGCCAATCACACGCCGTCCCCTCGTATACGCCCCGCTGTTCCCGCACACCACCATTCACCAGCTCTCACCACCTGGCCGAGGGTGATACGCCGCCGTCGTCCACGCCGTCCTGCCTTTAGAGTAGTCGGCCTCCTGCTGCAGCCCCCTTGCTGCGTCATCGGGCAGTAACCGTCGAGCACGTCTGCGTGGCCTCTCGTGCTATGTCGTGGCCAGCCCAGCCTGCCCCGTCCGCGGACCTGAGGTGCCTGGACGGGCTGCATATACGCATACACGACCCATTCTAGACTACCAACATCATCTTTACACCCACCAACCAGCCTGACACGACAAACGTCTTGCATCATGCTCGCTGCCGAATGAGAGCATGAGGGCGCTGCCCTGGTCTTGTGTAACCATGGGCCTCAACCGCCGTTTGCCTATAGCCCGCCCTCTGCCTGTGCCGTAACATGTGCCTGTCCCTCTCTTCCCCCCTCTCTCTCTCTCCCTCCTTCTCCCCTCCCCTCCCTCCCACCATCTCTGACACACGCTTAAAATATCCCAACCACCCGTTTCTCTCGTGATATCCGCACTAGCAGCCCGAACCAACCCACCCGCTCCAGCATGACATACACCATGAAGCAAATCGTCACATGCCTAAGCGTCCTGGTAAGCCGGCCCAGACTGCCACTAGGACCCCACCCACGTGTTATTCGCACCCTGTTAACCATATGCCCCGCAGTATCTCGTTATTGCGACTGCGCTTGCTGGGTATGTATGGGTTTGCTCTTTCAATCCCTCGCCCACCCAGCCATCCTAGCCCACTTGGCGCTAACACTCTCAGTTACGCTGCCTCCCGTGCGAACGCCCGTTCCGTTCCCATCGCAGAGACGCTGACCGGCTTCACCGCGGCGCTTCCCATTGTCTCTGGCCTGCTGCTTGAACTGGGCTATGACCTGACCCGTCGCCGCGAGCGCCGCCAGCGACTGGGCCGTGGCGACATCCAGCGGCCCCCGCTCGTCATCATCGCCAACACGCTCATCTTCATCTACTCAACCGTCATCATCACCCTGTCAGGTACCCATGTCGCTCCTGCCTCCAGCCTAAACTGCGGTCTGCGAGAGCGCTGGCAGACGCTGTTCAGGCACAAGGATGCAGCTGCCATTCGACACATCCAGGATGCCTTTAGTTGCTGTGGCCTGGCAAACTCACGTGACATGGCTTGGCCCTTTCCAGACCGCACCCATGATTCGCGTGCATGCGAAGCCACGTACCATGGTAGAGCCAGCGGATGCCTGGTTGCGTGGAAAGCTGAGGAGCAAAAGATTGCAGGCTTACTCATGACTGTTGTTGGCATGGTCTTTCTCTGGCAGGTTCGTGGCTCCAAAGGAGAATTTTTCACCCGAGGGGCTGCATGTGCTGACACTGCCCTGCAGTTTGCTATTATCGCCATACCTACCCAAAAGGATTCGTGGCTTCATAAAGTTGTCCCAGACCGCCTTTCTCGCGTCCTTGCTGGCGACCAAGGCGGTGATGCTGACTCCCGTCGTGCCATTGACTATGTTCCTGGCTACAACCGCTACTCGGATCGCATCGAGGAAGAGGCTGAAGACGACAATGGGCAGACTCCTGGACGTGCAATTGAAGATGGTATTCATCACACTGACCATGTTTTTCCCGCGCAGATCGGACGCGACAGGCAGCCATCTGTGGAGAATGAGTGGTCGAGGGGAGCATGAGACATCCTAACGTGGGACATGTCAAAAAGCATGTTTCACCCGGCATCACATTTTTCGACATTCATGCCAGGACATGAATATGTTCGATATCTTATCCCTAGTGGTTTATCCTAACCAGTAGTAAATACTCGCATCTTCGTAAAGTACCATCCTATGGTTAGATTCACCCATCAAGACTGCCATACAGGCTACCATCTAACATTACGAACACTGGCATACATTTCACACATGATCAATTCACAATGTTTCTACGACCATCTCAGACATGACTATTACACCAAACATTTTATAGTACAAGTACAGCAATCGCTGCTAATACACGATACCTCAGACATCATCAACACACACTATCCATAAAAACGTATATATAAATTGACCTTCTTCTCCTCTTCAGTTTCATATTCAACAAACACCTCAATCAACTCACTAACAAAACCCACTAACCAAGCTACTCACCAAAACTACACACGCACTCAGCCTACACCTACACCTACATCTCACCCCAACCCTAAAATCCCAAACTACCCACCCTCCACCATGTCTTCTTCATCATCCTCCAATACCCCCTCTATCCCCATCATCACGATGACCGACGACCAGGGCACCTCCCGTGCCATTGGCACCAACACCTTTGATGCCTTCTTACCCTCATCGCACTTGACCACCATGAGCGACCTCGCAGCGGCCAAACAGGCCAAAAAGGACGCACGCAAGCCCGCTGCCCTCGTTAGGAAGAGCAGCAAGCGCGTCACCGACGCGCTCAAGATGGGGGTTAGGTCGATGAAGAGCAAGGGAAAGAAACATGGCGAGAACATGGAGCTGCCGGAGGGTGCATCTTTCAAGGTCCACAAGGTGGTCAAGGTTGAGAGGAAGTGGGACGAGTAAATATGTCTTGTTTTAGCAGTTTCATTTGGGCTATTCTTTTCCGGCATTTCTTGGAGTTTGCTTTCAAGGTACAAGTTATTCATTCACCATCATCTCTTAGAATCTCATATAGTATGTTAGAATAAAAGAATTGCTTCATCGCAACATCAAAAAAAGTCTTCTAATTTCCTCAATCCTCAAACGTATTATTTTTGATAAATCATCTAACTCATTTCCTTTGAAGTTCTCATCTAACATAGCTAGCCAACCACCCCGTCACCTTTTTTTGCCGAAAGAATACAAGCAGCAGCAGATATATCCTCCAGTCTTTGAAAAAAGAAAAAAAAATATGCATGACGAAGCCAAAACGGGTTAAACGCCACACGCTCAAGATGCTCTAAAAACTACGTATCCCTTCCAGAAACAAGAAAAAAAAGGAGAAAAGGGGATTGATACTGATAGCCCATTTTTAAAATCCCACGGCAAGCATAAGGCCATAGCCCACCGTGATAATGACGACAAAAGTCATAATGGAAGCAGGTACACCACGAGTCAAAAAGTGCTTGACGGCGAGATACCGCTGGCCTGTCCGTGAGTCTTCCATCATAATAGCAGCTGTTCAACTCGTCAGTGATTTGATCGAATAAAAGCCCTATACGAAAGGATGTCAACTTACTCATGTTCGGGAACCCGCTAGTAGGCAATCCCATAGCTCCACTTGCCATCAGCACCGCGCCCATGACAAGCAAGTTCGGGTGCGGCTCCGCCATCTGCTGTCCCACCTGCTGCACCAGCGGCAGCACAATAAGCGCTGCGACGGTATGACTGATAAACGTCGCCACAACCAAGATCAAAGCGCAGAAAACAACAAGGACACCATACAGACTCATGCCTTCGACACCAGCAGTGATGGACTCGGCAATCGTATGCAGGAGACCAGACGAATTGACTGCTTTACCAAGCGATAGACCACCAGCGGCAAGAATGATAATGGTCCATAGGAAGTTGTTAAAGTCTTCCTTGGTGAGGATTCCAGTGCCAAAGAAGAGGACAATGGGGATGATGGCTACGACGCCCATGTCGCCAAAGATGAATTCCAGCTGGTGGCTCACACACCAGAGAGCAATCGTTACAATGGTCACAATGCTGATAAAGTACTGTACGCCAGTGAACCTGTCCTTGAGTGGGCGGATAGGCACAATGCTGGTGCCCTTTCCAGGCTGGAAGGTGACGAGGAGAAGTACCCAGATGAGCAAAATGGAGATGATGCATACTGGGAGGGCTACGAAGAACCAGACGCCCCAAGAGGGCTCGGGCTGCATGTTCTGAAGCGCAATCAGGTTCTGTGGTGAGGCAATGGGAGAAGCAGCTCCACCAATGTTGGAGGAGAGCGCGATCCCCATTAGTAGTGCTTTGGTCATGTCAGAGTCGGCAGGGAGGTTGCGTAGAATGGGCTAATAATGAATGTTAGCTTAGCATAATCAAAATTCCAGTTGAGGAACATACCTGGATAATCGAGAAGCACAGTACGGGCGCTGCTACATTACTGATCCACATGCTGGCAAACATAGCAACAAACATGTTGACCAGTAAAACCGTTCTGGGCTTGGTGCCTGCCTTGCTAAGCACAAGAGTGGCCATCATCTTGGCAATGTTGTACTTGGAAAGCGCAGCAGCAATAGTGAAACCACCGAGCAGCAGCATAATGACTGGTGTCCACATGGCGGAAAAGACATATGAAGCAGCTTGCTTGGAATCGAGTCGGCGATGGGGCTCAACATCGCTTCGAACGACGTTGAGAGTGACAGCCAGGAATGGCACTAGAAGCGATGTGACAAACAGAGGAATCGCCTATTCTCGTTAGCGTGAGCTCGACTAGTCCAGATTCGGTTCAACATACCTCCGTCGCCCAGAGCAAACTAACAAAGACAACCATGGCCAGGCAATTCTGCTGCTCAGGCTTTTCCATGATTGGCAATACCAGCAGCACTACAAAAATGGCAATGCAAGTAAGGAGCATCCAGAAAGGCTTGCTGATGAGCCATTGCGGACATCTGTATCTTCCAATCGGTGTGTCCACCTCCTTCATGTCTGATTCGTCGTCGTCGCCCTGCCGCCGCACTCTACCACCGGTAGTTTCGCGGCCCAGCAACGTCTGCGTGATGCCAATGTTGGCTGCCTGCGCCTTGCGCTCAATGCCAATCATTTCCCTCCATACCGTGTTTCGCTCCCAGACAACGTGCTCTCGCAGATGTAGTCTTAGCTCGCGCTTGGCCTCTGCTATGTCGCCCTTTGTACCAATCTTGGCATACGCCGCCTCTATGCGCTCGAGGTTGCGTGACAGCTCGTCCATGGTGCTTTGCTCGAAGGGATAGGCGGGGTAGACGTATTTGGTCAGGTACGTCTTCTTGAGCTTCCGGTCCAAGATCTTGTCGTACTTTTTCAGAACCTTTTCGAACCCTGTCTTGTTGAGCTGGATAAAGGATCGCAGCTCGCACAGCAAAACGTATACGCTGACAGTGCGCTTCTTCAACGATACACCCTCGTCGTACAGTGCGGAAAAGGCCATGTCATGGTAGTCTTCGAACGCGACACTGTTCAACCGTCTCGAGGAAGCGTGCGAGGCCGCCATATCCTCCTCGTTGGTCCGCCGACGTCGGCGCTGGCCATCTGGGCTCTTCTTACGCAGCCGCGATGTCTCGTCCATGTCTTCGTCCGAGTCGTCGTCGGGGCCGTGGTCTGTCGAGTGACCACTTGTGCCACTCATTGCGCGCGGGCGCTGAAATCCAATCGACTTGAAAATGCTGCCACTGCGCCTCTTCTTGCCTGGCGGGGCATTTTCATTCTCCTCATTGTATTCGGCCTGGTGGTGTTCAAACGACTCCTCATCCTCGAGCAATGCATTCATCTCCTCGTAGATTTCATTTTCCTTGAGCTTGTAAAAGGACGTGACACGCTCGAGTTCGACGTCGAGGGCATTGGTAAAGACCTTGTCGGGGTCGGCGGCGTCCCCATTCAGCAGGGGTGACGACTCGGCGTCGACGTGTGCATTCCTCTGGTTGATCTGGGTCTCGAGGCTGTATATCCTATGGGCAAGCGCCCGTCAGCCTGGATGCTCGCGGCATGTCGGTGTTGCAGGCTGAAACGTACTGCTTCTTGAGGTTGCTGTAAGCAATGTAGTGATTGCTCCAGTCGGGCACTGCATTAAACTGCAGGCTGTGCGAGAACTTCATGTCGTCGGCCTCGCGAAGCTGCTCGAGCTTCTGGCGTCGCTTCTGCTCTCTCTCGGTGTCGTGGTGCGGCCGGGGCTGGAGGGGTCGGGTAGGGGCTGCGAGGTCCTGAAGCTCAAATGCCTGGTCGGGCGCACCGTCACGGAATGGGGAGGGAAAGGCGTCCACGGTGGGCGGGTTGTTGTGGAGGCTAGGGCAGCAAGTGGGCTAATAGGGCAGCAAATGCAAGTAGGCGAGCGGAGAATTGGTAGGCGACCATGTGATGTGGGCTGCGGCATCTGGAACACGGCATGGATGAGGTTGCTCGGGGGGATTTGGAAGTGGGTGCGTTGTCGTCACCGCGAACTGTGAGGCGGCCAAGCACGGCCATGTGGGCCGTCGATTGGTTCCCCTTGACCCTCCGCCGCCGCTGCCACACCCTCACCGATGGGACAGACGAGATGGAGGGTTGCTAGTAGTACCTATACATACACACGAGTCGTCACGCGCCCGTACATCCCACATGGGGGTGGCTTTGGGTGCGCATATGTGCTATGTAGGAACCCTCAGCCCTGTATCGGATCCAGCTAGCCAATGCCTGCATTCACTTGCAGCAGCCTTAGTCGCCGCCACCATCCGCTCCCGCCAATCACACAGCAAAACGTGACTTTGGGCCTACTGCCGATTAGATAACACTTGCCGTCTCACGTGCCCACACCTCATGCACATGCACACAAAGTACAACTACTACACAACAAACTTGGTCTTTACTTCATCCATGTCTACATGCTACATCCATACATCCACGTACATGTCTCAAGTCCTTCTTCGTACTCATCTGTCCGCTTAGACTAGATTCACTGTTAGCTCACATCATCTCAATACTGCCATTCACGCTCAACTTACATCGGAGGTCCCAGCCAATCTTGGGTCCTAGCTTGGGTAGCTCTTCGGCAACGCTCTGCACGTCCTTGTCACCGCGTCCAGACACGCAAATGACAATGTCCTGATCCTTGTTCATCGTCTTCGCCAGCTCAATCGCTCCGTAGATGGCATGGGATGTCTCTAGCGCGGGGATAATACCCTCCAGCTGCGACAGGAGCTTGAAACCAATAAATGCTTCAGCATCATTGCATGCAATGAACTTTGCCCGGTCACTGTCCTTCCAGCTGGCCAACTCGGGCCCGACTCCGGGGTAATCGAGACCAGCAGATACAGAGTGTGTTTCGAGGATCTGTCCGTCGGTGTTCTGGATAACGTAGGTTCGCACTCCGTGAAGAACACCCTTTGTTCCTGCAGAAAGCGTTGCACTGTGTCGTCCCGTCTCAACGCCATCTCCACCAGCTTCGACACCTAGAAGCTTAACCGAAAGGTCCTTGGAGAATGGGTAGAACATGCCTGCCGCGTTACTTCCACCACCAACGCACGCAACTACAGCATCGGGAAGCTTGCCGCGTTTCGCCTGCATCTGCTCCTTGGTCTCGTTTCCAATAATCGACTGGAAAGTACGCACAATTGTCGGGAACGGGTGGGGTCCAATCGCAGATCCCACAACGTAGTGCGTCGTGTCAAGGTTAACAACCCAGGCACGCATGGCCTCGTTGACTGCATCGCGGAGAGTCTGAGATCCAGCCTCGATGGCCACGACCTGCGCACCAAGCAGCTTGATGCGGAACACATTAAGAGCCTGGCGCCTGACATCCTCAGCGCCCATGTAAATGGTACACTTCATGTTGAACTTGGCGCACACAGTCGCTGTTGCAACACCGTGCTGGCCAGCTCCTGTTTCCGCAATAATCTCAGTCTTTCCCAATCTCCTCGCAACCAATACCTGACCGAGTGCATTGTTGATCTTGTGACTTCCTGTGTGGTTGAGGTCCTCTCGCTTCAGCCAGATGTTCGCTCCTCCAGCATGCTCAGTGAGGCGCTCAGCAAGATGCAAGTGTCCGGGTCTGCCCATCCATTCATAGTATGAGCGGTACTCCTCCCAGAACTTGGGGTCATCTATCGCTGCATTAAAGCCATCTTCAAGCTCCCGAAGACAGTCCATGAGTGATTCAGGCACATACTGGCCTCCAAACTCGCCAAACCGTGCGGGGAACTTGTGCTTCTCTTTGAAGTCATCATCTCCGTTTGCGTCCTCGGTATTGAGCATGTCCAGCTGGTCGGCAAGGCCAGGTCCATCGGGGGTATCAGCATCAGTAATGACCTTGTCCACGTGAACACCAGTTGGCTCCTTAGCATCGTTCAAAGTCTCAATGATGCCAACCTCGCGTGTTGTCTCCCGGCTGCTCTTTCCACAGATGCCGTCGCAGTACTCTTGAACCGCCTTTGCGCCAGTGCCAGGTGCAGCCTTGAGCAGAGTGTTGATAATTTGGCTACCAATGACGACACCTTCAGCAATCTTGCCCACGCTCAAAAAGTGGTCGCGCGTGCTGACACCAAAACCAACAGCCGCTGGCACATTTCCAGAGTACTTGTGCACGCGCTCGAGAAGCTGGGGAAGGGCGGCATTCATGGTTCCGGTAGCGCCAGTAACGCCCATACGAGAGACGACGTAGATGAAAGAATCGGCAATCTTGCAGAGTACGCGCATACGGTGCTCCGAGGTAGCTGGCGCAATCAGAGGGACGTAGGAGAGGCTGCCCGTCATAATCAGTTCTGTCTTTTGTCCAATTGACTGCCAAACTCACCCATAGCTGCGGCAGAAGTTCCTGAAGCGCAGAGCCTCCTCAGGTGGGAGATCTACCATGATGAAGCCGTTGGCACCAGCTTCCTTTGCATCCTGCAACATCTTCTCCTCGCCGTAGCTCAGCAGAGGGTTGTAGTATCCCATGAGCAGGACAGGTGCCTTGAGACCGCGCTTTCTCGCATCGCGGACCATTTGGAGGACATGTGAAATCGTGACGCCATTCTTGAGAGCTTGCTATAGACACACAGTGTCAGGTGGGGTTGATGCGGGGAGTGGCGAGTTGAGTCAACGTACAGTGTTCGCTGTCTGAATGACTGGACCGTCTGCAATGGGATCGGTGAAAGGCATGCCGAGCTCAATGATGTCTGGAAGCATTAATCGCTTGTCCTGTCATGTTGCAGGAGCGATTGCTTGTGGTGCATACCTGAGCCGCCCGCCTCCATGGCCAACATGATGTCGGGTGTCTCTTCGGCGGTAGGGAAGCCTGCAGTCACATACGTGACGAGGGCAGACTAGACATTGTCAACAATCAGTTTCTCTCCAAATCGACACCAAAACGTACCCTGCCCTCCTTCTTGCATTGCGCAAACGTCTTCTTGATTCCGTCCATGATGCTGAGTACCGACGATGAAGTTGTGATAATGAAGCAAATCCGGATACGGCGTCCTTTTTTAACAATGTAACCGTGAGTCACAGAGTACGGAAAGGGGCGGATGACTTGGGGAGCAGTATGGAGACGTATGAGTCTTTGTGTTCACAATTTATTGAGGCCGAAAGCGGCATGTCGGAGGGGTCCTTAGGCCCGGCACCGTTGATTGGATGACGTGGCTGAGGGGTGCAGGAACACCATTGCTTCTAGAAGGCCAGTCCAGCCTCGCTGTCCGATTTTTCCGCGTCAACGTCATGTGGCAATAATGCGGGTCGACGATGCAACATCTTCAGCGCTGTAATACATATCCCCTGATATTTCCGCCTCGTATACTGAGTGTGCGTTGAGTCGGACATGGTTGGAATAATGTACCATGCTATTACACATCGTATGCCTGAAACTCTCTCAGATTGATTCATGTTATACCTCGGCGTATCTTATTCCGGCTCTTTTTTTTCCTTTGTGAGAACACCTTGCATATTATTGAAACTGTCCCTAGATATCAGTAGAGTAATGGGCTCATATCGTCAGGGACGTCACGCTTTGTAGTTTCATTTTCGGACATGTTTAGATAAAAAGCAGTTCTTGGTGGGCCCTAACGCGTATTCTTGCCTCATCTTGCTGAAAGCGGAATGTTGTTGGCCAATTTATGGACTCCAGCTCCGCTTTTGTATTTGACCTTTTATGTGACCACAAAGCCTTCTTCCAAATCTGGATTCGGTCACCTGATGGCTGCTATTGACCATGCTCACGGATCTTGACGGAAGACACTGTGAATGCACAATGATGACTCCATGTGCTCAAGTAAGGAATCCAGAAGCCTACAAATCCCAGTAATGCCGTAAAGAAGCCATTCGACTTCAGCTGATCAATAGAAATAAGCGAACGTACATGTGTTTGAGTTTGTACAGCGACACTTGACATGAACTGCCACGTTACAAATGATCTCGGGGGCTTGGCAATATGTTCTTAGATGACCGAAGATGAATAGAGGACTAAGTTCAGAATCTGAAAATGTTCAATCAACAAAAGCCACCTCTTTTGCAGCTTTACCCTCAGATACGTTGTGCTGAGAACAAGAGGTATCTATATAGAATACGTTAACTGCATCGAATGAAATAGATCAACCTCTGTTCGTAAACCACATCATGCCAAAGACCATGCGTCTCATTTACGCTATGTATTTTGTTCATAGATAGAAACCTTGAGATCAACAATGTCTTTGATTTCCAACAAGATTTTATGCAGGACCGAATACAACATTCCATGAGATTCGCCAGTTCAGCATAGTATAGCGCTTTACACACTCGTTCCAGGTTCGACAGCTATGCAGCAGCGGCGTACTTATTTCACCCTTTCAATCACGTTTTTTTCGGCCGCTAGTGTTGATCTTTGGGCAAACCTTGATAGGACTCTGATGTGCTGCCGAGAGGTTTGGGCTGGGAAGGGATATCCGCTGTGACTATTTATATTTCTCTCTGTAGCCCAATCTACATAAGTATTGTAGAATCCTGTTCAGCAATACATACTCTTTGGCTCCTGTCCCTTCCCCACAAAAAATTGCTCTCGAGCAAGATTCGAAGCTCTGTTGAAAGCACTTCGATTCAACCCAAACTCCCCACACACCAAGCCATTTTCTCAGGTATAAATTCGATCTGTAACCTACCCATACTTTTGACTTTGCAGTCCACAATCTTAGTATACGCTAAACCCAGCACAAAAACGCCAGCCCAAATGCCCATCAGAATATAGAAGTAAAACACAGGATTCCCGTCTCAGATGAGCAGCGCTTCCAATGTGCTGCTACGTACTAGCCCAGGGAAAAAACGTACAACTGTCTCTCTGAACAGTAGTATCATACACTTGGTAGGTCCCAAGCAGCGACATCGCATTGTCGACAAAGAGAACCTCTACCGCACTCCATACCTCCTATGCAACGTCCCCCACTCGGAGTCAAAAAACCGGCCAAAACCTCGAATCTCGCACATGCGGTTGAAGCATTTCTGGCAAAGTTGGTTGCGCAACCTCGTTCTCTCACAGCGGCCATCTCGTCTGGGATCTCGCTCCCAACTCGGATCGGGCTGTCCGTGTTTATCTAGCGGGCCAATCTTCCAGTTGGCATCGATGCGGCGTCGCAACCTCGTATCGTCGAATGCGCAGGGAAAGCCTAGACGGTCACCGTCGAATTCTTCAAGCCAGGTGCAGTTTTTCTCCCTTGCTTTGCGGTAGCACCGCACGCACAGCTGTCCGCGATGGCGCACCGTACCGCACAGACGCGAATCCTTTGGGTTGAAATTGCGGCGCCACGAGTGAGAGCGGTATTCTGGATCTTTACAGGCACACAAGAATGACCAGCCTTTTCTGATGCGCTCGGTGGTTTCCAGTTCGAGTTGGCGTTTGTATGTGTCGATGACTTGGTTTATTGATTCCGTATCTGGCAGCGTTGCTGACCGCTTGTATAGCTCCTCAAAGCTCATATTCTTACACCATGAGCATATCTCTGGACCTTGTTCTTGCCCTTCTGGACAAGAATCACAAGCAGCGCCTAGTAGGCAGTGGGTCCTTGGAGGCGGAGCTCGCATGACAAGCAAAAATCGTACAGCGATGAATCTTACAGTGTTAGTAGCAACAGTATCAGGAAGAAGATTACTTACTTTGAAGGGTCAATCCAAGTTATTTCGGGTCTGAACTTAGGATTGTGTTGTAGCCCTCCACATCGTCGTCGGATTCCTCACTGCTCTCCTCTGAGCTTGCCGACCTCGTGACGACTTTGTCGACTACCTCATGGCAGAGCCCAGTTGGTGTAAAGTACTGTAGGACCCTGATCTTCCGTAGTCGTCTCCTCCAGCACTTTGAACAAGCAGTACCTTTTCTGCGAACAGACGGGCAGTCGAGACGGGTGCCGCGGAGGCTCAAGTCAAGCAGTCGCCACCGACAATGCTGGTAATCGGGATCTTCAAAGGCGCACAGGTAACGACCACGTGCCTCGATGTTTCTCTTCAACACCTGTTTACGCGCAGTTTCTTCGTTGATGGATAGAATAGCAATAGAGTTGTTGTTGGCCCACACGCGGAGCTGTTGCGGATCGTGTCGTTGGAGACAGTCTGGACACACCCGATGTGAAACTTGGATCTTCCTCCCAATGCCGAGACAATGAGGTCCAGAAAGGCATTCGACGATTGGTGGGGGCTTGAATAGCGAGTCGGCAGCCGAAGACATTGGCTGGCGCCGAGAACCTGATAGCCTGGACTTCCGCGCTCGACTCCTTTACGTTTAGTTCAACGTCCTTGCATCTCGCCTTGTGTGACGTGCTATTTCCGGGGTGAGCGTTTGTGACGTCTGATACGGTACTCCGGATTCCTGTACCACATGATAAGACGCTTTGGAGTAGGAAGAGTCTTCAGTCAGGCACTCTAGGGCCGCATTTTGCATGCGATGAAAAAAGGATAGCGGAGGAGGGGATTAGCCGTTTCCGGGATCATGAGTAACAGCCAATGCAATCGAGCGAACCCTTTCAGACGCGGCAAGCTATGGTCACATCGATGGAAGCTTCTTGTGGCGTAGAATCTGTCCGACAATTCGTCTCAATACTGACTTGGCGGCGTGTGGCCCTGATCAGCTCGGTTGGCTAACGAACGTTGTGGCCAAACCACATCCTTGGGCCAATTAGCCACTGCCCGTAAGGAGACGCTCATGAACACTATATCGGGCGTTAGGATGCGCTTTGCCCAAAAGCTCTGATCACTCCGGGGTAGCAGTTTTACGGTCAGAGCATGCACACAATGCCGGCCGGCTCGTAACATGTTAGCTGAACCGGATCTCACACGTACAGCCCGGCTTCTGCCGGTCTCATTCGTCGGGCGAGGGCTGGAAAATAGTGGCGTTTAGAAGAACTTTGTACATGCAGTATGAACATAGTATGACTGCCGAATCTCCGAAGGCTGAAACTCGCCGTGATTCGATGATGCCATGATAAAGTTTCGCTTCCAACATCCTAAACGTTGCTGGAGATCATCGCGCACGTGCGAAGACTTTGCTGATGAAGCCCAAGCTACTGACTCGTCCCGGTCCATCCGCCTGACAATGTAACCAAGTCTGCGTCGTTATCTGAAACGCTGTACTATACCTCTACCTTCTTGCTCTTGCCAGCGTTGTGCAACGGGCTACGCCTGCGGTACAAGCGAACAATCGCTAAATTCCGATCAAGAACATCCTTGTAACACCATGTGCTGATCGACGTCTAGTTCACAGAAACGACCTGTGCATACTGGTCTGTCTGTACCACCTGGGCACTGATCATCGAAGCTTCCAGTGGGACTAGTATTGCCTTTGATGGACATATGCAATCAAGGAAGGTAATGCACTATCCACTCAGCGTTCGTTTTTCAGGTATGCGCTGCAGATAACGTTCGGCTTTACCCATGTTAGATCTTGGTAATGTGATCACGGAGCTCTCACAGGATGTGCCCAAATCTCGACCAATTTGCCTGCACCTGACTCCAGATTTGGTAGCATATGCTATGCAAAGGAGTGAAGAATCAGGCTAAGTATGACCGAACAAGTGGATTGCCACAGTGGATACCTTTTGAGCACGCTGAGCTTGCCTAAAGCAATACACAATGTAGCGTTACAGTACGCGTATGCAATGCATGCGTTCTGTAGGATAGTACAGCTGCCCTGCGGGATGGTGGAGTACTTGAAGACGGTTCAAATGTTTGGTTTGTGCAGTCCCGCCTGACTGTACATGTTGCGTCCCTAGCTCTGAACAGGTTAGGTAGCTCGAGCCTCTCCTGTAGGCGGCCTAATAAGACGGCTGGCAATAATCAACATTACGGGGGAAGAGGGGTCACCTGAACAGTTTCATATTGCAAGGACCACTCTCAACGTTGACTCTTGACACTGCACGACGAACTTGCGCTTGATGCATGGGACTGCAGAAAAGACGTACGTAACTCGCATAACCGCCATATGCCGCAACTTGAGCTGAAATCGGATCTACACATTGGCTTCTTTGTGCGAGTAGTAGTGTTTCGTGACGGTAGAGGGCACCGTATCGAGGCTGGCCGAGAGCTACGGCCAGGGAACAAGAGAAGGAGAGGGTTATCATGATTCGCTCGATGACACTGTGTTGACCTTGTCTGTAGCGGATAGTCCGAGGAGTCATTACCTCACTTCGCACCCCGGATAGGGCTGATGTTACACACTACGAGGCTGACGGCTCCATGGCCCAAGCGCGTAGTCTCCATTGGGAGATTGCTGCGGAGGCTGGCTGGAGTACTTACGTCGTACACGTATCGTACTCTCCGTGTCGGTTCTGCTCCCGTCGGGCTGACTCTGGTGGTTGAGGGTTGCTGTGGCAAGACGTCCTACGTGGGGTCGGCTAAGACTCGGCAAAGCTGTAAGTCCTGTATATACGTCGGTCGCCCCAGGCAAGCGGTTGTGTATATGCAAGCCCTTGGGATCTTCATCGCCCCTGTCCGAGGTGGCACTGCGCAGAGACCTCGGCGGCGGCGAAAGGGAGCGCGGATGGAAATAAGTATGTTGTTGGCCTGTTCTTTTTGACGCGCGGCTGAATCAACACACTGGCTCTGAAGCACGGGCCGTGTATCCCTGCGCCTTCACTCAATGAAAACATGTGCAACAACGTGCAACAATAACATTGCCTCCCGAGCCGTACGAGCAAGTACGTCACGGTACGCGCCCCGGGAGACTCTGACCCTGCTGCCATCTTCCTCTACGACAAGCATCTGAGGCTGGCTGAATGCTCTGGGGCTCCAGCTTTCTTCTTCGGGGCCGCTCTGCCCCTGAGAGCGCATCATCACCACCACCACTTGGCAGCCCCGACGAAGCTTCTGATGACGAAGTTGCGCCTTCGGAGGTTCGGCACATTGATACTTCAGAATTGCAGCCCACTATTGTTTTTGATGACAGTGGTGACTCCATCTTGGTCTTGGGCACCGATTCGTCGGGCCACCAGCCCGTCCAGGTATCCAGGACGGCCATGATTCTGGCTAGTCCGGTGTGGAAGAAGATATTCGAGCGGCACTGGAATGAGAATGGAACGGCCGCTATCCCCTTACCCGACGACGAGCTAGATGCAATGCACATTGCCCTCCGAATAGCTCATCTCCGCTTCCACGAATTGCCCAAGAAGAATGGACTCACCATCGATGCCCTTCTCCAACTTTCAGTCGTGTGCGACAGATACGACCTTGTTAAGCTGGTTCGACCCTTCTTGGATCTCTACGGCTGGGCTCAGTGCCACTACCCCGATACCACTTCAGGGGAACGATGCCACCCGGCCTGGTTCTTCGTGGCATGGACCTTTGGCTACAAGGACAGCTTCCAAAACCTTGCCAAGTTTGTGGTAAAAAGGACTGGCTTAGATCAACGTGGGAATGCAATGATGGATAGTGGCCAGGCATTTCCGCTTCATATGCCGCCCGCACTACTTGGTAAGCCGCCTCGCCGTCCTTTGTTCAAACACCTTCACGCTTTACTGACGCTCTCAAAGAACGAATAATGGAAATCCGAGAAGCCACTCTTACAGCCATGCTTGATGTTCTCTACGATATTTTGGACGACATCACACACGTATATGTGTGTCAAGTCGACGAATCATGTGAGCAAAAGTGTCGCGCCATGGTTTTGGGTTCATTCATCTCCTTCCTCCTAGAAAGCAATCTCTACCCAGTACGACGCGCGGCTTCCGGGACTTCTTTGAGTATTCAGCAATTATATGATCATGCAAATGCTGCTGAGATTCTTACGTTTGAATCGCACGACTATGCGGAGATGGCAGCCCATGTAAAGCGAACCAATTGCGACCCGGCAAAAGCTACGGCCGATACATTCAAACACCAAGGTGGTCTTATCCTCCACAAAAAGTGCTTTGGAGCATTTCATCTTCGGTCGAAACTGCGAGCGATTTATTCGGACATCGATTCGGTGGTGCTCCCATCTCATATACAACATATGGATGAGCAGGCTGCAAAGTAATTACCCTGGTCTAGCCTCCAAACGGTTCTTTTTATAGACGAATGATGTTGGATCAAACTCACCAGGCGCCGAGGACAGTGATGTTGGTGTCAAACCGGCTTTAGTCCGTCTGCACGCTCCACAGGCCGTTCATCGCTAGTGCTACCTCATACGTACAGCTTGGGCGAGAGCGATTTTCTAGTCTCAGGCACCGAGGTGCTATCTCCATTCTTCCGTGTTCCGACCAGACTTGAGCCAGTAGCACGTACTGTGTAATCCACTCATCACATAGTCGCTATCGCTTGTGGAAGCTGGCAATGCAAGGTTCGCGCTAACGCGTGTGAGAAGGCCACCCCGCTCCCAGCAAGACTTGGTACTTGGCGACCTCTTCTTCGACCTTCCGGATACAGCCGGTCCAACTTGAGCATTCCACCAAATTGATTATGCTCCGAGATGCAGCCAAGTATGCCGTCGATGAAATTGCCTGTTTATGACGGCAAAGATGGGACTGGCAACAGATAACCCATGCTTGGAGGAATTGGCGGCAAACATGCCCCCACGTACTACGTAGTAAATAAATACTACACCGCCCATGCTCGGTACTTTGTCCTGTAGGAACATTCGTCACGACATGTTTCCATCCGCTCGCTCCGCGGCCATTGCGCTGTTGGCACTAGCCGCGCCTTCTCTCGCTCAAGTCCCATCTGAGCCTGCGGGCCTCAAGGTGCTCGAGTCGCGCTTCGGAGATGGTGTGAAGATTACTTACAAAGAGGTTGGAAGCCATTGGAAAAAGATCATTTTGTATTACAGCCAGATTATCTAATAGTAATGTATAGAACAAGCTTTGTGAGACTATACCAGACGTCAAATCATATTCCGGTTATGTCTACCTACCCCCCGGAACCGCCGACTTGGGTCAGGGACAGGATTATCCTATCAATACCGTAAGCAGCATGTCGCTATGGCTCATTTGTTGAGATCCTAAGTTCTTGCTCTAGTTCTTTTGGTTTTTTGAAGCCCGTGACGATCCGGCCAATGCACCACTTACAATCTGGTTGAACGGTGGACCGGGTTCGTCCTCAATGTATGGATTGCTCGAGGAAAATGGGCCGTGCTACGCAAACCCAGACTCAAACTCAACGAGACCAGCTGAATGGAGCTGGAACAGAGCATCGAACATGCTCTATCTCGATCAACCCGTGCAGGTTGGCTTGTGAGTTCTCTTATCTAAGAGGGCCATGGCACGTGAATTGACAATTGTTTCCAGTTCATACGACACTTTGACAAATGTCACCAGAAACCTTGCTACGGGACAGGTCACGGTGTTGAATGACACCACACCTCTCCCTGAACAAAACACTACTTTTCTTACAGGCACCTATCCTAGCCGTAACCCCAACACCACATTTTTCGGTAGCGTCAATGGCGCCGTGGCAGCGTGGGAGTTTGCGCAGGCTTGGTTCCAAGAGTTTCCTCACATTGTGCCCAATGACACTCGCATTAGTCTCGCAGCCCAGTCGTACGGTGGACGCTATGGACCCGCTATGATGTCTTTCTGGGAGGAACAAAATCAGAAGATTGAGAATGGCACTCTCAAGGAAGGCTACGTTATGCACTTGGATACCCTGCTTCTTATTTCCGGCTGCATCGACCGCTACATCCAGTTTCCCTACTATCCTCAACAGGCTTACAAAGGCAACGGATATGGATTTGAAGCCGTCAACGAGACGATCTACAATGGCATGGTAGCTGCTGTCCCAGAGTGTCTAGAGAGGATTCAAAACTGCCGCGATGCCGCTGCTGTGTCTGATCCGGAAAACCTAGGCATCGACGCTGGTGTCAATCGCATTTGCGAGGGTGCAGAAACCTTTTGCCGTAACAATATCGTCACCCCCTACAACAACTATGCTGGGCGCGACTACTACGATATTTCCACGCCATCACCTCCACCCTTCCCACCGCCATTCCACGAGGGCTATCTGAACCGCGAGTGGGTCCAGGCGGAGCTCGGTGTGCCTCTCAACTGGACGGGTAGCTCCCCGCAGGCTTCAACCGCCTACCGTGCCATTGGCGACTACCCGCGTGACGGATGGATTGAGGATCTCGGCTTCCTTCTTGACAACGGGATCAAGGTATCACTAGTGTATGGAGATCTCGACTTCGCCTGCCCCGTAAGTATCATTATGCCCAACGCAACCCTTACTCATGCAATCTCCTTGCTAACAAAAAGACATATCAGTGGGGCGGTGGCGATGCTGTGGCCAAAGCAATCAACTGGACAGGGTCTGCCGGGTATGCATCTGCACAGTACGCCGAGATTCAGACAAACGACTCATACGTCGGCGGTCTCGTCCGCCAATACGGAAACTTGAGTTACATCCGCACCTACCAAGCCGGCCACGCCATTCCTGCATACCAGCCCGAGACGGCTTTCAAGATCTTCACGCGTGCCTTATTCAACCTTGATATTGCTACCGGCACCGAGTCGACTGCCGGCACGGATGATGAGAGCACGTACATGAGCACAGGACGGCCCGATCCAAATGTGCAGTTTGAGGCGTATACATCCGAAAGGCTAACGTTTTGCTATACTTGGGATCTCGGCTCCTGCACTGAGGATCAGGTCGATGCAGTGTTGGATGGATCCGCCGAGATTTGCCAGTACCTGGTTGTGGATGCAAACTCGACGCAATTGTTTCCCGAGGTGATTGCTGGATGCCGCGGCGGCAACGCTAGTATCTCTGGCATTCATTATTAAAAACAAAGAAACATCCGCCGAGGTTGTTCGGAGGCATCGCAGCTAAGACAATGAGTAGACGATAGGAATGTTTGCGGGGTCGGGAACTTGGCGTCACAGGGCCATACCAATCTTCTTTCCCCGATCCGAATCCGAGTAAGATAAAAATGAATAACGACAAGAGATATTGCGTAAAAGCTTCTCGTAACATGAAACACGATGACTTGTTCTCCAGAAAACCACTTTTGCAGCATCTTCCGTTATCCTTGATCGGTGAACTGGTGGCGATGCACAGACAATCACGATAGACCCTTGATTGTCGCTTTTTCTTTGCTTTTTGACAACACCCACGTGTATTCCCATACGCCCGAAGAAAAAGAAAGCAAATAATAATCACTAATATGAAAAAAAATACTCGGTTGGACTAGGCACACTCACATAGTATCGGGCAGCTAGGTAGAATAAACAAAGTTACGGTCAGGAAAAGAAAACAAGGGATACCATCTAATCATCGCCAAGATTAACGCCTCCGAACTTCTCTGCTTTCTTCCTCTGCAACAAATCCGCATCATTGGCGAGGTCAAGGCCGTGGTCCTTTTTCTTACCCTCCGCTGCATGTCCACTGCCCTTGCTGTGCGTCTCACTGTCCACATGGCCTCCGTTGTGCGCACCAGACTCCTCGTTCTGAGCCTTGGTACCACCTACGGGACCCCCATCAGTACTACCATGAGTACCATTCTTTAGACCAGAAGACGCATCAGCCCCGCCTTCACTTAGGTTGACACCGCCAAATTTCTCAGCCTTCTTCCTTTGCAGCTGATCCGCATCATTGGCGACATCGTGACCGTGACCCTGATTCTTAACTTGCGTCTCAGCACTCGCATGGCCAACAGCGCCGCCATCACTGCTTCCCCCATTAGTGCTACCATGGGCCTTGCTCTTCCCCACAGAAGACGCATCAGCCTCATCGTCACCTAGGTTCACGCCCCCAAACTTCTCTGCTTTCTTCCTCTGCAACAGATCCGCCTCGTGGCCGACATCGTGACCATGCTCCTTGCTCTTACCCTGCATCTCTCCACTGTCATGCGTACCGAATGACTCCTCAGTCTTCCCCTTGGTACTGCCATCAGCATGTCCCACAGGACCTCCATTAGCAGTACCACTCGCCCCACTATTCTCACCACCAACCTCTTCATCATCCTGTAGATTGACACCCCCAAACTTCTCAGCCTTCCTCCTATGCAGTAAATCCGCATCACACGCTCCTCCACCCTGTCCCTTCTCTTGCTCACCTCCATCCAACGTAGCCTCCCCATGCAACATCTCCACATCCGCATGTCCTCCAGCTCCACTACCTACATCCTCCGACCCCACCGCATCTTTGACCCGCTGCTCGCGTGCGTGCGCCGCCGAGTCGTGAGACGTCGCGCCCGCGATGCCGGCTTCGTCGGTGTCTATTTTGGAGTGTTTTTGCTGGATGTGCGAGGTTGGGGAGGGGGAGGTGTGGTGGGGTTCTGAGCGCTTTTTCGAGTCGGATTGGGAGGTGGATGTTTGGGTTGCGGTGCCGCCGCCTGAGAGGCCGGGGAGGGCTGTGGTGATGGTGGGTCAGTTTGGTATACGTAGATCTATTGGAGTGTGTTCTTTTGGGTTGTTGTAATGGATGGATAGGATGGGGAACGTACTGTCTCCTTTTTCGCCCTCGGGCATGGGTGCTACGTGTTTGGTGTGTTGGAGGGAGTTCTGTAATTAGGTTAGCTATACTCATGGCTTCTTGTTCGATTACGTGTGGTGAATGGGTATAGTAGAGGGAGTGGGCTTGTATTGGAGAAGGCACCATACATCTCCAGTTGTACCGTGAAGAATCTCATGGCCTTCGATGGGTCCGTTGTCACTGGATCCGTCTCCGTTACGAGGCATCTTTGTAATATCTAAATTCTTTCAAGATACTTGAGTTGTAATATGATTGTTTGTTCGTTGAAATCTCGTGATTGTTATGCTAAAGACAAGAAGAAAAGTGTTCACGCAAATTCAAGTTTTGCTCTTCTCGTCCCATGACGCCCTTTTATTCCATCAACATCTACCCTAACTGACTAGCTGAAAGTTGGCAATCGCGTGGCTTCCACTTTCATGGTCAAGCGACGTCATAGTCTGAGGCGTGGTGTTGTGGCACTAACATGCGCCACTGAACAACGACGGAGCAGGTCCCGGGGCTAGTACCTATGTATGACATACACTATTTCAACTCCTTTTCGCGCAACCAAGGCTTCGTGTTGTTTTCAGCTAAATGATGTGCGGGGCTGGTGGTACGCGTGTGTGCTTGGTACTGGTGATTGTCGTGTCGTGTCATGGTCTCTTTGTGGAAGGTGGGTTGGCATTTAGACTACAAATTCCGGGAAAAAGTACATGCATACAATACGAGACAATAGATAGTGTTGCCGTCGGAATACCCCGATCATCTATTGACGAAGGAGATAATAGGCTTAATAAACAACTCGATGCTTCCAAAGCGGCGCCTTCCGTACACTGTCAATATCCCACTCTACCTTGCCTTTCTCATTCATGATAGCGCCTTCATCAGTGACTCGAGTTCCAAATATGCCAAGGTCCTCCTGTAGCTCAGCAACCTCGTGCTTGCTGATGCCAGGACGATCCCTGGGGAGCCATATGACGTCTTGGCGTTCAGCTAAGACTGGATGCAGGTAGGCCTCAATGACTTCTTTTTTCGTATATGGTGGGACAGGGCGGCAAAATCGAGTTGCGAGAGATGCAGAGATATCGCTAGTAGATAGCGTATGTGGTGCGAATATCCTCTTTAACAACGATCGCTGTGTTGGGGCGTCGGCAGGAGGTGCAATACCAGCAGCTTCAGAGCCTTTGATAGCTCGCTGCTCGCTATTGTAGCGGGAAACAAGAGCTTGATCAGACCGGATACCATCTTTCTTATACCCAGGAGACACGCGGTTGGCGGTAGAAAAATGTCCGGCTTCGGCATTGCTCAGTTGCCCCGAATGCTCAGAGTCGTCGAGCAGGTTCAACTGCTTAACCTTTCGCTTCATGAAGATGTGGAAGATGACCGTTGCAATGATCAACACCATTTGAAGGACGGTCGGCCCAACAGAGGTAATGCTACCACCGATACCAATACCAAAAAGACCCAGCAGACAGAGTTCTCCAAGGTATACTCCAACCATGAGCTGTTCCAGAGCGCGCGCATAGAACCCTCCCTTGGTATCGATTTGCGTGTCGTGAACGTACATCATGTTGTATCGGAACGCAACGTAAATCATTCCGATACCGACTGCTGCAAAGCCCAGAACAAGCGGCGCAATCGTGGCATAGCAGATGGCAATGACGCCCAAATTTGTCCATTTCGGGTACTCTGCGCCCCAGGATGGTTCGCCCAATGCCACATAACGATTGTACTTCTTCCTCGGCGTTTTGGCGAATTTGCTTAGAATAACGACGCCCACCAAGCCCCCAATATTGAAAAGATGCTTCGAAGATATAGCTAGACCGAAGAGGATGAAATACGAAATGTAAAAGTTGGAGGCCTTTGGTAGGTTCTTGGATAGCAGACCGACGGCACTTTTGGGGTCGGAGACGATCTGGCTGGCTACTGCCGCGGCAGCCGAGGTGAACGTTGTAATGAGAAAAACTTGAACAACTTGAAAGGCAAAGTACCATTTCTGTGTTTGTTGTTCGACCTGGGAGATGGTGACTGCACCGGCCAACTTGGCAACGACTGTCAAAACGTTAGTTGAGAAAGGTGTAGGAAGACCGATCTTGAGAACATACCGCGACAGATGACGGGGACTAAAGCCATGAGAATAGCGAGTGCAACGACTGGCAAGAGTCCAGTCACGACACCAAGGATAACCTCGGGAATTTCGTTGATAAATGACAAAAACGGCACATTCTCTGTGAGGTAGTTGATGTTGCTGATGGAACCAACTACAGCAACAGGGATAGACCAGAAGAGAATCATAGCTGAAATAAAGATTGTGGCGAGGAGGTGGCGCAGAGATCTGGTTTTGGAGCCCATGTTGAGATTCTTCCAGATGACTTCCTCCGGCAAAACACCCATCTGTCTAGAGCTAAACTTGGTAGGCCTGCGATGTTGATTTGTGTTGAAGGCGGCCTCAGCCGCGATTATCGTGTCAAATTCGATGAATACCGCGCTGTCAAGCTTTTCCTTCCCAGCGAGATGCGAACGTTGCGCAGTCTGGACCTTGGGGAGCAGTTCCTTGATCTGGTTGCGAAAGTAATCAATTGAGTCCACCTTTTTACCAATCAAAAACTTGGTCTTGTGTGTTGGGCGCAATGCCTTGTCATATGTGCCTTTCTCACTGCCCTTCTTTTTTTGCTGTTTGGTGACCTTTTGCATGAACTTTGTTTCGCCGGCCTCAAGTTTAATGACAGCCTTGTCGAGGTCTGCGACATCGTCATCTAGGTCGTTCACATTCGGAACAAGCCAGATTTGGGCGACTCTGGGAAACATGTTATGAAGCTCTTCAAGAGATAGAGACTCTTGCGGGACATCGGTAAAGAGGACTGTACGCTGGGAGATGCGACTCGCATTCCATGTGGTCAAGCAGTAAGCTTTTCGGAGTTTGACCAGGTACAGCATTTCTCTGTAGATAAGGAATAAGACCCAGCCGAAGAAAATCCAAGCAATTAATGCGTGGGCAAAGTAGCGTGCTTCATTCTCGACGTTGGAGAAGCTGAGAATGTCCAGACCAGATTCGCCACCACCACCTGTGGCGTTGACAGGGAAGAGAACAGGCCAGGTAATAACGGCACCTACAAAGGCCATCAAAGTGAGTACCTTTAGGAAACGCATGTAGAGATATGCATCGAGAGAGTGGTGATTGAGGACGTATTCGTCACTCAAGTTGGTGAATTTCTTAACCCAGCCTAGGAAACCCTGGCCTGCTGGAGGTGTTTTCTCACTGCATCGTATCATCAGAAAGTATTACTGTTAACTAATTTGGGAAAGCGTACTCTTCTAGAAGTGCATCGTGATATGTTCGTGGGGCATAGAGGCGCCTCTGCTTGTTACGCAACACCAAGAATAAGGTAACCAGAGCAACAGCAACGATAAAACTGGGCACGAGAGTTGAGACAAGGGCGGATAATGAGGATCCACCACCGCGGTGGCTACCTTGTTGCTCAGACATGGCGACTGTGGGGAAGAGGAAGAGGCCGCAATGCGGGGACAGAGGCTATAATGTTCGTACTTGCGAGGTCCAGCAGCGTCCTATGTAGTTGGTGCACATGCAGCGACGTTGAAAAATGGGAATTGCATCATAGGAGCCATTTTGTGGAAGAGTTTCCATAAAAGATCCAATGTCATAGTGCATTGTCCGGCACGGCACTTTCGATTAGTGGCTTTGCTGTGATCCAAGCGTCGTACAACATGTGAAGCAGAAACAAAAGGGATGAGCGCGGAGTATAGGGCGATGAGAATGATAAGCGGTATGGGATAGGCTAGAGTGTGCAGTTACGTCGATCCAAGACGGTTGTGTGGCACTTAGTAAAGCTTGTGGATACGAGGCACATGGTGATGATGCGGGAGCTAATTTGGCGCGTCCATGTCGTCATTCACATGTCTGCCATGAATACGGGTTATTTTGCCAATAACAGTATGAACCGTGACCCCTTTCCTCAAGCATTTCGTCTGTATGTAGTTAATATCTGCTTAGAAGGACATGACGCAATCACAAAGCAAAGTCTGATTGATGCAGATGGAAAAGATAATCAAGCAACAACGCGTGCTTGTACAATCATGACATAATCCAGCCCAATACTATACACTACATAGCCGTGTCATATCACGAACTAACCAATCATTACCTTAACTCATAAGTAGCCTCGTCACCGCGCCGACATTCAATGTCCTTAGATCGCTGTAATGCTGCCCCGTGCCCAAGAAGACGACTGGAATACCAGTTGCATGCACCATCGACACAAGCGTGCCCACCATATCTCCCACGGTGTCGCACTTTGAAATGACAAAGCCATCGAGATTTCGTCCTGGGCCAAAAGAGGCATTGAAGTTCCGGGCCTGAGCGACAGAGTCTGTGCCGACGAGGGCTTCGCCGACCATGAGGATCTTGTCAGGGTTGGCTAGCTTGCCAAACTTCTCGAGCGACGACATGAGTCGCTGATCGTTGTGGCGCCGACCTGCCGTATCAATGAGGACCACGTTGAAGTTGTTCTTGGTCGCAAAAGTTACGGCATCGGCAGCAATGTTAGCGGCATCCTTGCCGTAACCCTTTTCAAACAGATCGACGTGCCCGCCTTCTCTTTGGGATAGCTCCTTCAATCGATCGACGTGTACCCGTAGTTGCTCCACCGCGCCAGAACGGAAGGTATCCGCTGCTGCGATGAGCACACGATGATGGTTTTGCAGCAGGAAAAACGCAATCTTAGAGAGGTTCGTCGACTTTCCAACTCCGTTGACGCCAACAATGGACAGTACGTAGGGGCGAGTGGTAGTAGAATTCGTGTGCTGGATTTCGCGAAGCAGGTCAAGGGAAGAAGTCGGGGTAAGTATCTTGGTAAGGGCTTTCTCCATTGACGACTTGATCGTTGTCTCGATGGCTGTCATGGCCGCATTAGTAAAGGGCCCAAGTAAGAAAAGAGTGTGGAAATGACTGACTAGTAAAGCTGGGTGTTTTGATGCCCACAAGGTCACGCTCCACACTTTCGCATAGTCGTACTGCTGCTTCGCGCGCAACGTTCTTGCGCAACAAATGCTCTTCCATGCCCTTGAGAGGCTTGGCAAGATCTTCCTTGGTCAGTGTCTTGCCGCCTACCACATTCCTAAACAGGCCGCCGATTGCGCCTAGGCTTGACCCAACCAGGCCGCCAGCTGCAGCCGGTGTGTCCTTGTCCCTCTTTGCATTTTGGGCTGCGATAATAGCATCCATCTCATCGTCAAGGTCCTTGAGCACAAACTCGCCCTTGTTAGTTTTGCGACCCCATGTCTCCTGCTTGATCTCTTCCAATGCTTCATTTCCTGATGCGTCACCCTGTACGTCTGACTGAGAGTAATCGAGGATAGAGTCGTCCTCTTCCTCCGCGCCAAACTCGCCCCACACCCTGCCCTTTTTTGCGGAAGCCTTTCCCTTTTTCTTGGCCGACGCCTCGTCACCCGACGACACAGGCGCAGAGCTGAAAGCCGAGGCTTTCTTCTTATCCCTCCGAGACATTTTGCCTCCAATCGGTCTTGCTTTGCCTGTAAGCAACTGGCTCTGTGCTGGAGTGGTGGGCCTCGAAGTGTCCGGGGTAGGCACTGGCGTTGAATCGGCGCTGGTATCGTATAAGGGTCGTTGGGGTTTTTGCAAGCCCACAGGCTTGACAGCAGTGTCGTCGGCACTGTCATTATCTGTGCTTGACTCTGGGGTTGTGAGCTTGATGCTGGGGGCGCCCGAATCGCTTGCGCCTTCCAACTCGTGCATCTGGCGATCGAAGTAGGAGCCAAACTTGTCGCAGTTGACCACACTGCTGTCTGACTGGAGCTTGTCGCCATAAAGGCCGATGAATAGGGCGCGCACGTTATCGAGGAGTTTGTCTATCCATGTGAGGTGAACAAGGCTCTGGTATACGGCCTATGTGGGGTGTTAGTATATGGGCATGTCCAAGAGGCAATTGCGGCGCATTTTCCGTGCCCTCGCCTCTACCGCTCTTACGGTGCAGAACATACGACAAAAATGAGCCCAACATCCTTTGCGGCAGTCCATTTGAGAGTATAACCATCTTTTTTGTACGCTGGCTTGGAACCGGTATCGTCGGCCTGGGGCTGGATGCGCTCTTCAATGAAGACGTCTCGGATCAGGCTGTTGATGACGTTTGCGCCGACAGGGACATAGGTGCGGGACCAAAGCACGACTCCTGAGGTGGTGAGTATCTCAAACGTATCGAGCATTATGGGCGAGGGTGTCGCATGAGGTGCTGGCTGGTATGCGAGAGGGGTGTGTGGTGATGGTAATGTTGGTGCGATGACGAAGGGCCGTGCGGGCCGCCTCTTGCCAGATGGTCGGAACTCGGACAGGCAGCGGAAAGCTCGAAGGCACAAATTCCACAGATACACTACACCCTCAATTCACGCCCCTTGCCTCGCCCAGTCACTCGCTGTTCCTCCTCCTGTTCCTCCATCTCGCCATCAATTTCCACAACGACTGCCGGCCCCGGTATCACGCGCAGCCATGCAGCGTCCCAACTACAACAACCCGCCGCCCGCGCATTCACCACCCCGTACGCCTCCCCCCATGTATACGTATCCACTCCGGGCGCGCCTTTGCTGATACGCCACAGTGCATCATCCAATTCCACAGCACGTTTCGACAGTCCCCCAACTGCGCTCACCCCCTCCCCCGCCCTCGCAACCACAGAGCGGATATGGATACGGGCAACAGGGCGGGGGGATGCCTCCACAGCAGGGAGGCTACAGCATGCACCCCTCATTTGGCGGCTTTATAAATGATCCCACGGCTCAGCTCGGCTTCCAGATGGGAAAGAGCGCCGTGGATGCGGGACAGCAATATGTTGAGCAGAATGTACGTGACGTTATGCGCAAAGCGACCGCACAGGCGACGCGCCCACTTCCCATGCCATGCGCGCATCACGACAGCTAGGCCAAGACTAACTCGCTACAATAGATTGGACGATTCGTATCTGTCTCCGCCCTCAGACACTACTTCAATGTCACGAACTCGTACGTCCTCACCAAACTGCGCATCATCCTCGTCCCGTGGTGGCATCGCCCCTGGTCCCGCCAGCAACGCCATACCTCTGATCCCGCCGCCTCCTCGGCCGCCCTCCTCTACCAACCTCCTCGCGAAGATGTCAACTCGCCAGACATGTACATTCCCATAATGGCCCTTGTCACCTACATCCTGCTCTCGACGTTGCTGGCTGGACTGAGGGGTGCCTTCCACCCAGAGCTGCTGGGTTACACAGCCACTGTCGCAATCTCCGTCACCCTGCTAGAGATTCTCATCATACGCACTGGAACCTTTCTGCTCGCCATTAGCAGCTCCTCGCAACTCCTCGATTTGGTCGCATACAGCGGCTACAAGTTTGTCCATGTTATTGTCTCGCTGCTTCTGACACACTTTGCCTCGTGGCTCGGCTTTGGCGGCACAATGGTCAACTGGATCATCTTCCTCTACTGCTACAATGCAAATGCCTTTTTCCTCCTTCGCAGCCTGCGATATGTCCTGCTTCCCGACCAGACTGGCCAAGGAAACTTTGGAGGCCCCGCCCCCGGCGGATACCCACCCAAGAACCAAAAGAACAGGCGGACCCAGTTTCTGTTCGTGTATAGTTACATTGTTCAGTTTGGCTTCATGATGTGGTTGACCAGGGTATAAGCCATGGACTGATCCTGCACCACAAACTTGGATCCCACGTCTATTCATGTTACTTTGTGAGCGTTACGCACTAGAGGCTTCATTTTCTTAGCGAATCTATGTATTGTCCAAGGCCAGCATGGATCAAGGCCGTCTTCTGTACCATAGGAAATGAGAAGAACCAAAAAAAACAGTATTGAATGAAAAATCGTTTGCTGTTCCGTCTATAATCATGGATCCATCCTTCCACGCGGAAGGAAGCGCGCTGAAATCATGTGTCTCCCTTGACGCCATTATTACCCATGTAACTCCTAGATACTAAATATTCCCGTGAGCCTTTTCATAACCTCCCAGAAATCACTATCCCATGACAGGCACAACCCGGCCCATGGCACCCATCTGATCCATGCTCTGTTCCAGCTCCTTTGCAAAGTCAAACACCACATCGCCAAACTGTTCAATCTGGTCCTGTGCCTTGGGCGCCCCGATCAGCACAATGCCCCGTGGCACCACCACGTCCTTGACTTCGAAGCACCCAAATGTCACTACCTTAGCCAGTCCAGGGCACGACCGGAAGATCCCCGCTACAACCTCTGTATCCACTACAGGGCAAAACGACACGTTGATTTCGCGGAGATGAGGGTACTGCTGTACCCCATCAAACACTTCTGAAAACGTAGCATGCGAAATGTGACGGCACGATGAGACATCGAGATACTCAAGCCGCGGGCCAGAGTGTGACATGAGTGCACGGAAACCTTCACTTCCAAGCCCGACAGGCGACTCTAGAGGTCCATCCGGGTTGCTGTTGTCCATGTCGCGTGTTGAGTTGACATCAATGTAGCGTAGTGGCGGGTTATCCCACTCGGAGAAGAGCTCCACGTACCCAGCGTCGGTGCACTCGTGGTTCTCTGTGAAACGGAACTTGCTGAGACGATGGCACTTCTTATGGATGGTCTCCAGCAATTCATCAGTCGGGTCGCTTGTATTATCGACAAAATGCTCTAGGCACAATGTCTGCAGATTGGCGCCTACAGAGTCGATCAGATCCACTAGCTGCTCGCGCGTAATGGTATCGTAGAACCGGAGAGTAAGGTGCCTAAGGTGCTTTAGTCTGGCAATTGCGGTGATGCTCTCTGGGCCAATCTTCTTGCATCGCTCCAACTTCAGCCGCTCGAGTTTCGGACAGAAAGTAGTCAGCGCCTCCACGACCTGGTCGTCAAAGGCTGCATCCAGCCACTCCACCTTGAGTGCCTTCAGGTCATGTCCGCGCGCAATGAACAACTCAATCCACTTGTCGTTTGAAACCAGGTTGGCTCCCAGTAACTGGATCTCTTCCAAGGCCTTGGCCTTTTCGATCATGTAGTCAATGTTGCTGTCCTTCAACTGACAGCAGTTACGGAGTGACAGGCGCTTGACAGTCGGACAAACTGCAAATATCTGATCGTAATCTTCTGTCTCGAGATATGCAGCCTCATGAATAGCAACGTTTTCCATGTCAGGTTGCAGGAAGAGCTTCATCGTCGTGGGGTTCATCGCCCGCTTCTTTGAAAAGATCTCGCTGATGCGATTCATAATCGACTCCGGCATCTCGCCCAGCTCTTCGATATCTTCCGAGTGCTTTGCCAGCTTTTCAATGCAGAGTTGCTGCAATGTCTTTGGCCCGCGCACAGTCAACCCATCAAGGCGGTTACTCTCAATCTTTCTTCGACCCTTGCGCACAACAGGCTTGTTAGCCTTCTTCTCTGCTTTAGCGTCCTTGGCCATTTCCTTGCCACATGGCGTGCATAGAAGACCGCCCTCTGGACCAGCTTTACTGTACGGTGTGACGGTGAACCGCTTATTGCAGATCTCGCAATTCTCTAGCTGACCAGGCAGTGGCTTGGCCTTCTTGTACATGTCCATAACGTCCTCAAAATCTGAGTCGTCATCTGAACCCTTCTTCTTCTTCTTGGCCGTCTTCTTGGCCGCTTTTCCCTTCTTGATCTTCGCTATGGCTTCATCTTGATCGCGTTTCCGTTTGCGAGTACGTTCAGCTGCCATTGCAGATGACTCTGCTTGTAGGTCTTCTTCAGGCTCTTCGTCCTCAGCACCCGCATTTGCAGATCCTTCCTCATTGTTGACGGCTTGCACAGCGTCCTGCTCGGCTTGCCGAACACGTTGCTGGTATGAATCGCGAATCTCTTGTGCGGAAATGTTATTTGCCTAGTGTGGCGTAATCAGCACGAGTTCTTGATAAAGCCATATTGAAGTAGTGCACGCATGAGGTCAACATACCGCCAGAAAGTCTGTCAGCGCTGAATGTGGCCCGCGGATACCCGCTCCTCTTGGTCGCCGTCCGCTCCTGTCGCCACTCGTCAGTGTTGTTCGCTGAGTTCATGTGATGCAAGTTAATGGCTTACATTCTGTCGGTTCGGAGCAGTGAAAAGCAAGTAAAATGTACAAGATATGATTTATTGCCTGAGGAGGGGGCAGCTGCTGTTGAAGTAAGTCGGAGGCTGATAAGCGGGGGTGAGACAGTGAGTGGTGAAGGCGCGTCCGGGGTCCGCAGGGCAGTCGCGCAATCACGTGGTGGCAATTACTTGCTGCATCGAGCAAAGTCTACCCCTGACAATTGGTTTTCTTTGCCAGTCCGCCCACACAATGCTTTACTGGGTGGCGGATTATGTCTTGATGGATATCTTGGGCTATTGCAAGTACTGGATTGATTCACTTCAGCAAGAATTAAATCCGCAAAAGAATCCTTAAATAGTACATTGACTGTCACGAGCCTTTGCATCCATATAACTTCCTTGCACAGAATTGTGTTCACGATTGCTCGCGATCCAGTCGTGTCATCCGTTCAATAACCTTGATCTCTCGGTATCAGATGCAATGATGAAGGTCTAGATGATGGTGTCGTCATCATCATAATCATCATCATCGTCGTCGTCGTCTTCTTCGGAATCATCAGAATCATCCCATGCATCTACAACTGGACCACTCTCGCGGGCAGTATCACCCATAGGCCTCTGCAGCACAGTTAGTTGAACAGTTGACATCACGGTCGTTTGAAGTTGGCTGCACTTACTACGAGAGGACCTCGAGGTGCAGCAGTGGTCATGGCGTCATCTTTAGAATAAAGCTCGGAAGTACTGGATCGCTCAGCCACACTTGAGGTGAACGAGTGAGACAAGCTTGCCGCAGAGGCATACGAGCGACTATTCGCATTGATAGTCGAAGTTGAGCTGGTAGTAGAAGCCTTGCTGGACTGGGTGTGCCACGACTTAGTGCGAATTTCGCTCAAGCCGTCGTTGCCAGTCCTTTCACGGCCAACGGGGTAGGCGTACTCGTAAGCAATCAAGTTCTCATCTGCAGTTCCATTCAGAGACATGGCCCGCTGGAAATCAGCCGACAATTTGATGCCGCCATCCTTGGCTGTGGGATGATTGGACTGGTGGTTTTCGTTGACAGTCTTCCAGTCATCATCGCCCTGGTAAAGTCAGCGTCCATCAACTCGAAAAGGTCACGACTCTGGAGATGATATGCTCAAACTCAATACATACATAGGACGAAGATGTATCGGAAGTGGCCGCTGAGAAATACTCGGGATACTGGCCATTGGAGTGATCTGGAGTGACAAAGGCCTTGTCAGGATCTTCGTATTTGTCCTCGTCAAAAGCCTCATTGGCAAGCTGACCCTCAACGCATGAGAAACACTTTGCCGTATCGGGGTTGCGCCGTTGAGACTTTGCAAAATCCTCGAGACCCTTTGTCTTTCCACACATTGTGCATTCAACCTCAACCGCTTGCTGGCCTGTACAATTCTGACAGTTGATGGGCTTGGAGATCTGGCTTGAGGTCTTGATCTGCCAACGGGCATCGGTAAGCTGCTTTGAGGAGAACTTTGCTTGGGGGAGATTCTTGTGGCAGCGACCGCACTTGATCTTAGCGGGAAGAGCAATGCCCTTGAGACTGCGAGGGTCAGCCGGGCAGTGACAGCGCGTCCTTGGTCACTCATACCTTTCAATCTCATTTTGGCTGTAAGGAACCTGATCGCGGCGGCTTTTCATGATGGGCAGTGGGAGGATCAAGCTTTGGGCTCGTGAAGCTCAGATCATCCAGCTGCAACGAGTAGTGCCGTATGGAAGCAATAGTCACTGCGGTGGTGTGGCTATTTATGTCTTGTGGCTGTTGACGGTGGAAGCGAGTGTGCAGTGTAAAAGCAGAAGAATGTTAGTGCCTGCGGGTGTTTGCTGTGCGCTCAGGTAAAGGTAACAAACAGCAGGAGCGGCTATAGGATAGTGCAGGTACTTCTCTTGGCACGCAAAACAATCAAGAAACTAGATGAAACTGGGGAATTTCGAGACGTTCCTATGTATGGAAGAGAACAGTAGAGGCAATGTTGCGTCTAGAGGGGCTTATGCAAGTTGTGGGATGGCATTTTGTGAGAGTAGACGTTGAACCAGGTGTAGAACATAACTATGGAGTCAGACCAAATGGTGAAGTAAAGATGCAGCATCATCGACGGGACCCGTACAGCCTGCAACAATTCTTGCTCTTCACTTCGCTATGTGCCAATCATGACTTGAACCGAAGATAGACCATGTCGCCATACCAAGAAGCACACATGTGACCCGTTGATTGAAATAAGTGAACGCGAATTCACACATGGAACGCGAAGTCATTACTGATATCGGATGTACTGAAACTGTTGCTTCAACAGTCTCTCGAAATATGAGTGGCTTTCTGCTTGCGAATCTGCTGGAGAAACATTTTGTTTAAGCGACACTTTCTGCGATTTGCTCCCTGCTTCTTTATACCACGTCGATCTCCAAGAAACGCTACAAGCTCATTCAGTCTCTAGGCGCAGCGGCAAAAGCCTCCACGGTTGTTTGTGCAACCACCACCATTAGGACAATTGTCCTTTACATATTGGTCGCAATCTGACTGGCCATAGCACTGATGAGACAGTCAGCGCTCACTTTCCACCCTCAGCGTCGTTCACCTACAATGTTGATAGCCGATGTACTAGTCACCATTGCGGCTAGCACGGCAAACAGGTATTTGAAGTGCATGATAAATATAGATTTTGTTATGAAATATGTTCGTGTAATCAGTGAAGTTGAGGCTGTAGATCTAGGTGAAACTTATGCTCTACAGATCAAAAAGAACGAAGGTAAAGGGTGACAGAGGTGCCATTTATGTCCTACCGGCACAAAGCGGGGGAGATTACGTCTGCATGTAAATAAGCAAGGGACGTTTGGAGCCAGGCTTCCCGGTTTCTTACTGGAATAGCAGCACAATATACGTAATATCGGCACTTGGGCTCAAACTCTCTGTCCCAGATTAGCGCTTACATGCTCATTTGTTGGCCCGATTCCAAGTTAGTATCGTAGATCCAACGAGGATCCAAACCTAGTCATGGAGGCCGCGACTACCATAGCCTTGTTGCCAATATAGTGATGATGGCTTCGGAAGTACGGAAGATAGTGTTTCCGTGCCATGTTTGGGTACCCATGTGCTTCTTCCAACGTCTCACGCATACTGCTCTGCCGTCATTATCGTGTTCATTTGTGGAGTTTTCGTTACTTATATCGGCACATCAGTAATGTCTTGTGTTAGGTATCATCTGCTTGGTTGTTGGCGTGGGTTCTAGGAGGAACACCATAGTTTTATGAAGCAACTTTGAATGGATGTTTTGTATGTTATTGCATGGAATGTTCGTCCTATATGTTTTCCATAGAGAATGATGCGAATGTTTCCTGGCATAAGACGCGCCATCCATATTAGTTGGCTATGTCCATAGACGTGTTTTTGGGCCTACCCCTTGCACAGAATACATTGTACTTGACGATCTTGTTTTTGGTTTGTTATGTTTACCAGAGTAAGAATATATAGTTTACATGAGCAAAGGCATGTCCAGACGAGCTTGTGGCTAAGATGGGGCTGGTGGGGGCGCAAAAAGACAGGGATCCCAGGCATGACGCCACAGCCGAGGAGCCAAAATTATTCTCGATAAGCCAGACGATAACAAAATTATCGCCCGTCCGGCGCTCGCCCCCACCAACCCCAGCGCTGCAAGTCCCGACAAGTCGTCGATATTCACATTCACAGTGGCGTCGATACCTTTTCGCTTCAAGGCAGGTGGCAGCGCAAACATGGCCCCAATGGAGTCGCATCACCACCGCAGCACTACCAAGAAGGACAAGAAAGGCTTCAAGTCCCGCCATGCCACCAAGGGTGCGCTCAAGGAGCAGAGCAAGGGTGAGTGCTGAGCACCTTGCTTCATGGCGCATTAATCTCTCTAATACAAATCTACAGGCAAGGTGAATTCCCTCTCCTTCGAGTTCGGCAGTCGCAAGACCCCCCACCAGCAGGTCATGAACAAATTCGACCGCCGCAACCGCGCCAAGCAGATGCGCATCAACAAGGACCACGAGCACGCAAAATCGACCAATGTCTTCGCCGGCAAGGATGGCGCCCCCCGAATCGCCGCCGTCGTCCCCCTCTGTTCCGATACTTCTGCTGCCGCCGCCGTACGCAGCCTCAACTCTAGCCTCGACATTGACGATGACGTGCCCGAGGTTGGCTGGACCAGGACAAACGTCGATCGCTTCAAGCAAAAGGTGCAATATCTGGTTGTCAAGAGGGATTTGTTGGCCGCTCTCGACGCTTGCCGCATCGCCGACTTTGTTGTCTTTGTGCTGTCAGCGCATGAAGAGGTGGATGAAGAGGGCGAGTTGATACTCAAGTCGGTGGAAAGCCAGGGTATCTCCAACACCTTTACCGTAGTCCAAGGATTGGACAAGGTCGAACCTGCCAAACAAAGACCTTCTGTAATCTCGTCGCTCAAGTCGTACATTACCCACTGGCTGCCTTCAACCGACCGTGTGTACTCTCTCGACAACCGACAAGAGGGGGCGAACCTTGTCCGATCACTATGTACAACTACTACGAAAGGTGTTCGGTGGAGGGACCAGAGGAGCTATATGTTCATCGAGGATATCGCTTGGCCTGGAGGCAAGTCGGCCATCAGCGAAGATGGCACTGGCGAGGTCGTTGTCACTGGTGTCGTTCGGGGACTTGGACTCAAGGCAGATCGGCTGGTCCAGGTCGGAGATTGGGGTGAATTCCAAGTTGAGAAGATTGTTGCTGCCCCACTGGAGTCGCGAAAGAAGACGAAAGATGAAGAAATGGCTGTCGATTCTACTGATGATACCTTGGAGCGCCCGACCGAAGACCAAGACGACTTGGCAGAACTCGCCCCTGAAGAAACACTCATGGACGATGTAACCAACTACGCCACATCTGTCGCCCCGTCTGAGCGAAAAGGTGTCCTACTTGATGACCATCATTACTTCTCAGACGAAGAAGAAGAAACTGCCCCCAAGCAGAAGAGGCGATTGCCGAGGGGTACTAGTAATTACCAGGCTGCTTGGTACCTAGATGACATGTCCGATTCGGGATCTGATCTTGAGGATTTTGACATGGATGATGGACAAGATAACCAGAGCCAGCCTGCCCATCCAGCGGACGGTGTGGAGGGCATGGATCTTGACGGGAAAGCAATGACCGAGGGTGCGCCATCAGAATACCCGCAATCTGAGATGTTCATGGACCCATCACCAGAGGACGAGGCAGCACAAATCGAGGAGTACCGCAAGTCTAGGAAAACCGAAGCGGATGAGGATCTTGAGTTTCCCGATGAGATTGAGTTACACCCGAATGTCAATGCACGTGAGCGTCTCATTCGTTACCGAGGATTGAAGAGCCTCAAGACCAGTGTATGGGACACCGAAGAAGATCGGCCATATGAGCCTGAGGAGTGGCAACGGCTGCTCGAGATTTCCGACTACAAGCGCACCGCCACCAAATTCATGCGCGAAGCATGGGCTGGGGGTGTCAAGGCTGGTACTCGAGTGAGTGTGCACATTCGAAGAGTTCCCCTGCAGTTCCAAGAGAGCGGATCGCGACCAATGGCCATGTTCTCACTACTCAGGCATGAGCATAAGCGAACAGCATGCAACTACAGTATTCTGCTCAGCTCCGAGCACGAGTCTCCCATAAAGTCAAAGATGGAGTTGATTGTACAATGTGGAGCAAGGAGGATTGTAATTAACCCTGTAAGTCGAAGCAATTGTCCATGACGCTCAAGAGGACATGACTTTAACTAACACTTCTCGCAGCTTTTCTCAAACGCAGGCAATACGCCTAACAACGTACACAAATTTGCTCGTTACCTACACCCGGGCCAATCAGCAATTGCAACTTTTATTGGCCCCCTCACATGGGGCAACGTCCCGCTTCTCTACTTTGCTCGGACGACACCTACATCCGAGCACCCCTCCCCTCTCCGCCTAATCGCAACAGGAACATCTCTTCCTCCCTCGACAAACCGCATCGTAGCCAAGCGCATCATCTTGACTGGTCACCCTTACAAGATCAACAAGCGTGTCGTTACCGTGCGCTACATGTTCTTCAACGACACAGACGTCAAGTGGTTCAAGAGCCTGCCGCTGTGGACCAAGCGCGGACGAAGCGGTTTCATCAAAGAGAGTCTGGGTACGCATGGTTACTTCAAGGCTACATTTGACGGCAAGATTAGTCCAATGGATGCCGTGGCCGTCAGTCTGTACAAGAGGGTTTGGCCGAGAAGCGCGAGGGCTTGGAGGGGCGAGATGGAGCAGTGAAGTAAATATAGCTACCGCCTTCTTCATGTCAAGGTGACGAAGGAAGCACGAGGTTTATGATATCAATGGGCATTTAAGATAGGTCAAAAATGGACATGGCGTTCTTTTTTTTGGAAGTAAAACATCTTGCTATGTTCATACTATGCCATTTGCGTCATTGCTACAATCAGTCAATGTCCAATAGTGTATAAAAGGTATCTTAACTACATGGAAAAGTAAAAAAAAAGAATACGGAGACGCCATGCAAATGCAATGGGAAAATATGCTTTTCTTAGGGGCCTTATCATCTACCGCCTACTTTCTCGCAAATCGCTCGAGCGCAGGACCGTATTCCTTCTTCATCTTCTCCTTGCGCTCAATCTGCCTCTGTTGCATATTCTTGAGCGCCTCGCGTGCGCGCTCCTTTTCTGCATCAATAACATTCCTATTGCCATTCTTCCTCAGATACCTCCTCAGTGCTGAGTTCCTTCCCTTGCCCCTCTTCTTCAGCAGATCCACCTTGTCTGGTTCGCGCTCACCCCGCTGAGCGCGGTACTCCTTTTGCCGCTCCTCGTGCGAGGTCAAATCGAGGTTACCGACAAAGTTGGGGTCGAGCGCAATCATTTCGGGTTGGAGCTTCTCGAGGAGAGCATGGACTTCGGTTTCGCGACGTTGCTTGGAGGTTTCATAGGGGTTGGTGCCCGGTTCGAGGGAATCGGGGTTAGGTTCTCCGGATCCGGGGACGATAATGGAGGAGAAGCCGCGGTCGTGCGATATCCCAAGTACATCTTCGAAAGGACAGAAGCGGACGCGGCCAACGTCGAGTCCTTGGCCGCCCCATCCCATATAGGGCATCTTGGGTTGTGATTGATCTTCGGGGCTGCGCTGGAAAATGTCGTCTTTGTAGATAGAGACTTGGGTTCCATAGCCAACGGCCGTGAGGTTGCGATCGGAAATGGAGAGGGTGGTGCCTGGAACACGCAAGTGGTGCTGGTGCATTTCTTTAAACATGCGAATGTCCCACACGGACATGCGCCGGTCTTGAGAGGTGCTGACCATGTAGGTGCCTGATCTGTCTATGGCAATGCTTCGTACAGGCCCGCGGTGTGGGAGGAGCTTGACGAGGGGAGTGGCGCTATTCGGAGACCACAATGTGACAAGACCTTTTTGGTGGCCAACGTGGAGGACTGCATTTTGTGGATTTTGCGCAAGCGCTGTGGAAGGTCCAAGTTTGGTGTAGAGCTGTGGCAGCGATTGACCGGTCGAAACGTCTGTATATCGTATTATGCCTGCTGTCGATACTGAGGCGAGAAGGAAGTGATACGGTAGGTATTCGAGATGTGTCGCCTCCGAATGGTTCTTCAGCTGGTGCATTTCTACACCGTCGCCTGAGTAGATGTAGACGCATTTCTTTTGTGCAACGGCGAAGTTTTTCTGGTTGCTTGTATGCAGCCATCGCGCATCGCGCACTGTCTCGTTGAGTTGTAGTTCGCAGCCCAGCTTTCCGGCTCTCCAGTCAAACGTCGCGACATGGCCCTTCCGGCCCGCAATCAGCAAATCGCGCCCATTGCGACTGTATTCGCACACGTCGTATGGTCCAAGATCGTCTAACCGCAATTCGAACCCTTTCTTTGCCGTCTCTAGGCCAACCTCCTGCTTGATCTCGTCTTGCCGAACGCGATATGTCCTTTCCAACTCATTCTCAGGCTCCAGCAGCCCAGCATTGTTCTCAAGCAGGACTTCGACAGTCTTTGCTTCCAGCGCCGCCTGTTTGTTCTTCGCCTCAAGAGACTTTACATTTGCCCGCAACTTCTTATCTTTGACTGATTTCGGCCGTATCCGGTCGCCGCGACCATATTGTTGTGTGGCTTTCTCGGTGAATTCTGCGACTGCGCGGGCGTCTTCGTCCATGAGTGCGCTGTTGTGCGACTTGCGCCCCGGTTGCGAAGTACTGGCTTCAGGCTTACGTCCGGAAGCCATGATCGCAGCGCTGCAGTGTATATCTTAGAGTTTCAAATAAATATCGCAACCGGGTTTACCGGGCAGGAAAACAAAAGAATCCGAGAATTGGGTTGCGCGTGAAGAAGTCGGTTCGTGCATGTCCAGCAGTCCTAGAATTATTTCTGCCACATGCCACCGCCTTGAAATCTTGGCTCCGCTAACTATACTTCGTCACGTGCCGTAAAGCGACTCATGCAAGTAATACTCTTTTTCTTACCAAATGAATACCGTGTTTTTCAATCACTACAAGACTCTATTAGATCGATTTAATGGGATCCAACCTTTTTTCCAATACTTTTATCTGCCTATTGACAATTTGAGGGATGTAAAACATGCGGAAGACGAAGCATCATTGCATAACATGAAGAACAAATGAACCCTAGAATTCGATTCTTGCATACTCACCAAACCCGACAACAGCAGAAAGGTACGGTTAAGTGTTTTTCATGGTCAAAAGTTCACGGAAAACATGTACCCGCAAAAGGCTACGAGGCGCTTGTCACCTGACTCTGATCTTCACATCAATTAGCTACTCAAATGCAACTATCGCCATTATCACCTTTTTAGATACAATAACAATCGAAAAAAGCACCATGATTGCGAAAATACGTTTCTGGTATTCTGCATGTATTCGAAATTTTACCCCAATGGCCCTTGCGCACAGTATTATCTTCGTACTTCACCCTATATACACAGCAGTCTTGCATGGCGCTTGCAGGTATACTGCAACACGAACACGTTGTTTCTTATGCTTGTTGTAGGTTAAGAAGTTGTTTTTGATTGGCGATGTTTGTGAGCAACGTTTGAATCAAGATGAGTCCTAACAGAACAATGCTACCTGCCGAACACACGGGAAATTCGTATTGTGATGGCAAGCACCCACGGGGACACTTGAATGTAGCCATCAGTTATTGGAAAACCTCGTCTCATTTGTGACTAGGGATAGGTGTCACGTTACTGGTGCTGCTGCCACGGAGTAAAGCACATGTTCAACAACTTCTGCTACACTTTCCCATCTCAAGTCTTAGCTAAGATGAACCCTTGCTAGTGATCTACACCTGGCATAAGCACAAACTTACCACCACCAGATTGTGGGTCTACCATTTTTGGTAAGTAAGTAACATCGGCTGGGGATCCACTCTATCCTTTCCCGCATATCCTTGCATAATCACATACCGTTGTTAGACTTGCGGGACATCAAAGTGCTTTGGTTTAACTGTAGAGTTGAAGAAAGAATGGTAGCAGTGAAACAACAGCACAAGAAACGATATGGACATTGGAAGCCGAGTGAGCTTGACGAATAAGAAATATGTACAACGATGAAATAGCACGAACAATATGTCTGAGAGATTGATAGAATTGTTAAGAAGTTCTAGGAGACAGACCGTGCCTATATAGAAAGCACTGGCGTGATGTGATAGAACTAGGATCGATAGGCGGCTGAGCTTCCCAATCGAATGACCCGGGTAACCTGGTAGTCGTACCGCTGAACAGAGCCTGCTAATACGTATGCCGAATGGCAGCAACATCGGACATCTCTTGCACGTTTGAAAACGACGCATACACATCTACCGCACGATCAAGACCAATCGCCGCGCCCACCTGGCCGATGAACTTCTCCTTTAACTCTTCTTCGGTAAGTGGATTCTGAATACTGCCCTTGGCATATTCGACGTGCTTTGTAATGTTGTACCGTCCTTGAACGTCAAAGTAACGTATGCTTCGGACGGGAATACGCCTTCATCTTCAGTTGCAGTGACCTTGTTACGTAAACTTATTACGGTCGAGTCTTTGACGACAGCATCGGTGAATTGAGTAGGTCTTGCTTCTCCGTAAACCAGGCCTACTGCTGCGGCGTGGTAGATGCTGAACTTGCCCTCGAGTCCAGTTTGTGGCTCTTTCTTTCCGGTTAGGATGAGAACTTCGGGGTTGACGCGCAATTGTACGGTGTCGATGTCTTTGATTGAAAGACTTTGTGATAGTGTCTCATTGCGGAGGTAGATGGCAGCATCAATGGTTGGATGCATGACGATTCAATAAGGGTAGGGTTTGAAGGGATTCTTTTCGATTTCCCTGGTCTTTCCCAGCTGATCGAAATACGCCGTTGCATTTTCCCGCGTGCTGACAACATGAAGCCATCCATACTTGGCTTCAAGAGCTTTGAGAGAAAAGTGTAGCCATTCCTTGCAAGCAGCGCAGCTAGAATACCGCCTTGTGCGGCGCGGCCAACATGAACAGATTTGGTGTCCGAGCCAAAATACACTTGCATTCCCACCACTTGGGTAGCGGCAATTCCGATAGCGTGTTGCATATACGTGGTGTTCAATCTGAGAAGCTTGCTTACGCCGATGGCTGCGCCAACGGACCCTGTTGTGGAAGTAATGTGTCATCCCACATCGTAGTGCTCGGGCGAGACAGACAACCCCAACTTATGTACATTCCGCCTCTACACCAGCCACAAATGCAGTAATGAAGTCATGGCCAGTGACAGGCCCATGCGCTTCGGCTACTGCTAAGAGAGCACTTGCAACGGGCCCGGCAGGATAGATGATCGTTTCAAGATGCGTATCATCGTAATCATCGACATGGCTGGCGATGCCATTTATCAGCGCTGCAGTTTGGGCATCTCCTAAAACCCCTGAGGCGGAATCGTTCGCGCCTAGAATCGAAGATGTTGGTAGCCCTGAGAACGCAGAGAGTGTCGTGTTGAGTGCAATCTGCGGTACAGCCTGGAAAGGAAAGCCGCCGATTGCGCATCCAGCCCAGTTGAAGAAGGATTTGTTATCAGCTGCAAGTAAACTGCTTGTGAGACTGCTATACGTCAGATCAGTAGCCCAGGATGCAAATTGTAGTGTAACCATGATGGATATCAGGGTAACAAGGCAATGCCACCGCTGTGTGGAAGCCTATGTGTATTTATACTGTGTCTTTTTCCGTGTTAGTGACGAAAATCTCGTCACTGCAGATATCGAGTGCCGATATGGGTAGAGTTTCACAACATGGGGTTGATGCTGAATCGTGATTTGATCTCGATCAAGGATTGATTCGCAAAGAAGTGGGGAAACTTACGTTGGAGAGTTTAGCTAGTGATGAATAGGGTACAGGCGGTGTTTGTCGATCGCCAGAGAGTTGTCAAGAAGAGGGCGGGGTTGATGTTAGCTTCGGACTTTTTTCCGACTTGCAGCGGACTAAGTGGTAATCTAGCAGAGTCAAAAAGAAACTGTCAGAATCCCGCACAGTTGGTATTCGAGTTGAAATCTCGAGAAGAAAAAGATGATTGAAGAAATAATATACATGACATTCCTAAAGAAATTCCGTCTTACAAACTGAAAAAGAGGAAGTGGAATCTGGCGTGCCACTTGATGGAGACGATCCCGCAGAATTCGGGGTACTGCCTGACCGACATGATGAAGAAGTATCCGAACCGCTCTTGAATGGGCAAGGACTAGGGTTCAGTAACTCGGCTTCAAGCCTATCTGCCACTTTCCAGCTATCCCAGGGTCCTTCTCTTCTTCGGTGACCGCGCAAGAGAGTGAGAATGCGCTGAGCCAAGGCAGGGTCTTCACAAGACAACCCAACGAAATACAGGGCAGGGATACTATCACTGTCCAACGTGAACATAGGCCGGCCTAGCCATGAGGCCTCGATGCTGTATAGGAGCTCTGCCAAGTCAACTAGCTCACGTTGGAGCCTCGCTAGCTCCCCGGCTTCGTCGTCAGCTTTGATGGGCATGATGACTTCCCATACGGCGCGGCGAAGCATCAAGGTCAGTGTCTCCCTTTGTACGTCTATCGGGACATCTGTATTGTCGACCTGAGATGCGACGAGAAGGTTGAACTTAGTCTTCCATCGCTCGAACGGCTCAATGAGTTCATTCATATTGTCGGGCATGCAGCAGTCTTTGTCAGGTATTCCATCTGATTCATGATCGGGACATTCGATGTAGGTCATTCTCACATCTAGATCCCACATGGCGTCCTTGGCTTCCGCGAGGCTGGCAAATGGTTGCATTCTGTCATCAAGTTCCACCAGAGGCGCCACATATGGTAGCATATTCGGGACGTCGAAGTCGTCGTCGAGGTAAGATACGTCGACGCAAAAGTGAAGCAATACGGTTGCAATTTCTTGGATTAGTTGTTGAAAATTGGGTGGAACACTCCACAAGTCGAAGGTTTCGAGGAGGCGAGCGCCGGCTTGCATGTGACGCATTCCTTCGTCGGTGCGGCCGAAGATGTTCTCCAGACAGACAAACAGTAGGCAGCAGGTGAGAATCTTGAGCTGCGAATCCCAGAGTGTTGAATTGTTGGCGTTGTTGAGTGTTACCAGTTGCCCAATAGCATTGTTATAATACTGTGTTGCGACACACTCATAATGGGTCATGGATGTGTCCGTGCCTCCCGAGAAAGGGTTTGAGAGCTTTTGTAGGTAAACGTAGTGGGCTGCACCGAGCGCAACAACTGCGTTTCGTACAGCGGGCTCGTCATGACACATGGGGAGCACCCGCTGGGACCAGAAATCTTTGGGGTTGGCGAAACGGACGAAGTCGACCATGGTAATGGAGCGAAAGTGGTGGAAAAACATGCGGTCATACACACTGCCGTCGATTTCGAGATTCAGTCTACTGCCTGGAATTTGAAAACGTGGCTGTGACTGCTTAACGACGGCTTGGATCATTTCGGGAGTGGCCTGGATGGTTCTCTTCTTCGCCTTCGCAGACACAACCTTCTGCAAAGGCGATTTCTTCTTCTCGGCTGGTATAGGTGCATATCCATCACACTTGACCTGACTGTCTCTACATCGACGACAGGTCGGTTTCTCTTCGTCGCATTTTTTCCTGCGGATTCTAGAGGTGAAGACGAGTCTTGTTAGCATGACTTGAGCCTAATAGGCGGAGTAATACAAGATACTCCACTCTTCTCGTATTTGCCCGAAGAGCAGTGGCCATGTGGCGAGGGAGGTGAAGGTATGATCATGTACATATGAGGAATGTACACCTTTCTGTGTATGATACTGAAGCACACTTACTTGCTGTCACAAAGCGTTAACAAAAATTTCATAGCAGTTGTTGTCAAAGTATCGTTCAAAGATAAGCAGGAGCCCTCGCAAAGTTCGGGCTGCGAGCTAGTTCACGATGTCTGGCGCAGATCGCTGGTGAATGGGTAATGGGGTCAGGATGGAGGAAAGGATAAGTGATGAATACGAGCAACCATTCTGTATTTCGAGTCTTGAAGAACTTACCATGTAATACATCCAGTGCGAACTTTGGGTGAGAATGCGCGCACTCGAGGAGCCTTGGAGCGGACTGGCAGTCCCAAAAGGCTGTCATTGGTTGTCGCGTATAGCGGACGGGTCAGATTGTCGATGTACATCGTAGAAGCTCGGCCGTTGTGAGAGACTTGACTAAGGCGGTGCAGGTCTTGTAGGAGCCACGATCATAAGAATCATCAAGAGTCGTAGGGTGTCGCCAGGAAAACGTGGAAGGGGGGGCGCAGTTCCGTTATGGGCCGGTAACTCGGCTTAATTCGGTAGTATTTTCGAGGCTGTCATTGGCCAGCGCGTATAGACAGAGTGCATTTACTCTAACCCGGGTAATTCGACCAATCAGAACATTCTTCCTATTTTAAGCTTCCGCACGTTGCCACAAGGACAGTCGCAAATCAGCGTCAGCTCGGCGTTAAGCGAGTCCTCGTTTACCAAATAGAGTGCATTGGAGATAGCCAAATGCGACTTAGCGCAACATCACCAGTTATACGCTGGGCGGGGAGATCTGTGTATTCGCAGAGAGGGTGACGAACTGTCTACGCACACCATGAATTACAAAGAAATGAATAATAGAATATCTATGTTGGCTTGTTATTGCGCGAAAAAGAAGAATATAAAATAGTATCACTTGAACTGTTGACACAGCCACCATCCTCAGCCACCAGTACTTTCCATACATGTCAACCGTTTACTCTCACTCAGCCAGTCCATAAAGATCTTACTACCTGCATACGGACAAACTTAAAACATAAAGCTTAGTTTAGCTTGAGTAAGATGCGTCTCGAAGCACTTCTTACTCTCTCGAGTCTCTGTGAGCACCCAGACCTCCGACAGCACTGTTTCACACGTGATATGCATCATGCTAAGACGGTCTAGCCCTTGCGCCCTTGGCCCATGCCAGAGTGCTTCCACGCGATGATTCATGCCACGCATCTGCATCAATGGCCACTATTCTCAAAGCCGATATCCGAGCTGACACTGACCGCGATGGCCTCGTCGACCTCTCAGGCACCTCGGACTCTGAAGGCAAAACCACGTGGACTGCCGACTTTGGTGCCATCTTCCTCCCCAACATAGGAGACACGGACAAGCGCTGCTCCAAAGCTCTGCTCAAAGGCCCTGCCGTGAGCAATGAGAAGCTCGACCGCTGCAACGATGCGTCTGACAACACACTGCGTTCCGAGCAGTTCCTTGCTCCGCTCCGTACAGTCCCCATGCCCGACCTTCCCAATGGCGCTTCTGGTCGCGTCTATGTAAAGGACCAAGTACAGCGCAGCAACGTCCGCATCTTCCACCAGGCCAGCTGTAACGGCAATTGGACATATATTGACGGAAACTCTACCTTTAGCACAGCCGCACTCCGCAAGGGTCTTGTCCTCGGTATTGATGGCCGGGACGTCCGTCGCCCAAATGGTTGGGATGGTCGAGCCCTTGTAACCTTCAATGTCAAGAGTTTCAATGGCACTTCGTCCGACAGCGTCATGTTACGTGTTGCCCCCGTTCTTACTCATACACACCTCGACCCTGTGCAACAGGTCATTGGTGTCAAAGGCAATGATACTGGCACCCCGTATCTCAACCGCTTCAACCAGCAACTCCAGGCCGCCGTCAACCAATCTAGCCTAGACAAAGACCTCTACCTCTTCACTAAAAGCGATGACATCTAGGCTCAAGACTTTTTGGAACCTGGATTCGCTTCTATGCCTGGTCCTGATGGGCCCATCAGCTTGCGCATTATGATCCGAAGTCCGCAGGACGAGCGTGTTGCCGGCCGACAGTTGTTCGAGTACTACCGAGACACTGGCATCGGCGCCGTTCAGCAGCTTGGCGGGTCACGTGACGAGATCAACTCCGGCGGTAATATCGAGACCATTCCTCCATACGAATTCAACGGTACTTCCTGGCCTGCTGGACGTTTGATCCTCGGCAATCATGGCAAACAGAGCCACGCTATGCTACCGTTTTTCCGGGCCCAAGAAACCCAAGACCCTCTTCTTCTCGATGCCGACTGGCTATTCGCCGGCCATGTCGACGAGTTCGTCCAATTCTTGCCCGCTGATTCGGAGCGCGGTTGGGTTATGGTGGTTGATGATCCCCTTGCGGGTGTCAAGATGCTCCAGCAAATCAAGGCTAGCGGACATGGCTCACGGCGGCTCTTCTCTCGAAACAACGACACGATTCCAGCAAACCCCTGCAACAACTTTGGTTGCCAGCCCATCCCTGTAGAGTCTACCACTATCAACGAGATACTCGCCAACAAGGACCTCATCTCCGTGCAGGAGCAATGCGCCAAGCGCATTGAGGCTAACATGCAAATCCTCAAGCAAGCGACCGGCATCACCGATGAAGAGATTATCCGCCTTCCTTCCTTGTTCAAGCGCATCAACTTCGATTTTAATTTCCCTGGCGACAACTCTACGACCAACGGGGCCGACTCTAACAATAACTAGAACGATAGCCCTGTCACCAACGGACCTGATGTACTCAAAGCTGGCGCCATGATCCCCGGCATCGTCAACGGCCTCGTCATGACCGGCTTCGACACATACATCGCCCCTAGCCCCTGGGGTCCTATCATCAACGGCACAGATTTATATGCCCAGACGATCAAGTCACTCTACGCCCGTGTCGGCATAGACGTCATCTTCGTTGACAACTGGAACTCACACCACAACTACAACGGAGAGATTCACTGCGGAACCAACGCGGACGACGGAGACTGTGGAGATGATGGATATGGGTCAGGCAACGGAAACTTTACTCTCTCGTAGAGTAGGTACGATATCATGTCACGATAAGTGTACCTCATGTTCGATGTCCAAGTAACGATAGCTTCTTTTTTTTGTATCTCCTTTTGTTCTCATCTCCTTCTTTTTTCATCTCCTTTCGATTCATCCAATAGACTAAATTTCACCCCATACATATCACTTCATGTAGCTCAAATTCCAATGACAAGTTTCTTGCCTCATCATGATATCTTCTCCCACACTTTTGTCATGTACACTCCTTGTGACCAAGAAGAAAAAGCATCTTATGCGACTTAGCTCGCAGACGATAAACGAGTGGAGTCAGTATCGAGCCATGAATCTTATAATGGTAGATATGACTGACTCTCCTTTTCCTTACACCTTCTGGTGGATAGCTGGACGGACGAGAATCTGAGGTTAGAGAAAACTACTAGATGAGCTGGAAACTTTTGAATGGGATGATTGATATACTATATACGAAGTCCTCATTTGCAAGATCGAGAGTTCGCATCTCCTCCCCCTCCCCCATATCCAAAAACTAAATGTAACTCTGAGATTACGAAAATTGATTCTGAAGACCGTTTCTGTATTTAAATCAAATTTGCTTTAAACCTTTGAAATGTAGGAAGGGGTTTTAAGCTTCAGTGCCGAAGAAGCTTTCTTGATCTTTCTCCTTGTTTGACCACTGCACAGAATTATGAGCTTAAATCACTGTATCTAGCCAGGATGGAGAAAACCATATAGTCAGTATAATCATTATTATAGATGAGATCCTCATCTTTTGTTAAGATTAAGACGATAGTTTCTGCCCCAGGTTTACTAACAGCCTGGTGCGCCGGCACGATATTAGGGATTTCAAGCACGCAGTTGATTGACTGGTCTCTCTGATCCCTTTCGCATACCGATTTTGAGGAGTAAAGTTTCACTACATCGCTACCAAATGTTGTACCTTACTCCAAAGAATAGGACTCCATGGATATTTCATTTTTCATACTATAATTCTTCGACGGGTCTCGCTGAAGCTCTCAGGTTTCTGTGCACGTTTCTCATTCAGATCCTTTTACCTTAACTGCAAAGTCTTTTTTTTCTAATACCCGATTCAGGCACGTCGCGATGTGGCCTGCCGTTCTTTTCTGGGGTAATTGATCTAGTACGCTATATAGCAAACTGAGATATTGAATCAAGCCGTACAGCAGATAGGTAGGCACAAGTCAAGTCATAGTTACTCGAACTGGTTTCTATCCGTGCTCTGAATACGACTTGACGCTCCATGTATTCATTGGATGTCGAACAGCGAGAGACAAAAAACAGAATCCGTGTATATCACACCATATGATCATATTGCACGTTATATAGTCCTCCGGGTAGGAGTAGTTCCTATTGGCGGATAGCTACTACTCAGTATGTAAGGGTACCTTGCGCGTATCTCAGGCTTAACACGATGAAGCTTTCTTGTCATAAGATTAATTGACAGATTATTGCATACGAGTCAGAATACATGTCACAACACGTTAACATCGCCCGTCTTCATACCCAGTCTGCTTTTTTTTTTACTATTTTTCTCAAGATTATACTTATACTTTGAATCAAAAACACCAAAGTATTCCAACTTTTTTGTTTTTTGTTTTCCACAGAAAAAGAGAATCGATTCGATACATTACACGCTAAACAGACATGCTCAATCTTAGTACCAATTAACAATCAACATGAAAAGAAACACTGTCATTTTAATCATTGCCACATTTCCAACTCATTACTTATGCTCGTATCCAGACACACTTTCCTCTTGCACTTATGCAATAGCAAAGACTTTTGAAGGAGTAATGTCAAACTCCAAAGGAGGAGACACAAATTGGTTGTACACCGTCTCATTAGAGCCAGTGAAGTTATACGAGGGACGTCTACCACACATTAGTACCACACATCTTCTTCTTCTTTCTTCCACAAAATCGGATAAGAAAGCCCCGATTTTCAAGAACCAAAGGAAAAAAAGAAGACAAGAAGAAAAAGAAAAAAAACTTACCCAGTAGGTTCATACCCCTTCCAAACAAAACTCACAAAAATCTCCTTGGGCACCGGCTCCTCCCCCACCTGCTCCCCCAACTTGGCCGCAACCGTATTATTCGCCTGGGACAAAAACTCACCAGGAGCAAGCTCCAGAAGCTTGCACTCTTCAAACCAATTCCCTTTACGGTACCACCCGTTTTCGTAGCCGTTGCAGTAGTACTTGCCGCCGCCAATGGCGGCGCGCACGCTGGGGATGGTGACGTTGAAGTTGTAGTAGCAGCCGCGGCGCTGGCACCCGGCTTCCCAGCCGCTGACGTGCCAGGTCCAGTTTTCGGGGATGTCGGTGGCGCGGGGGTCGAGGGTCGGGGTGATGGGGTTGGCTAGGGTGGCTGCGGCGAGGGTGAGGAGGGTGGTGAAGGAGACCATTGTGGATGATGGGATGGAATGGAGGATATTATGATTAAGAATATTACACTGGTTGCGGATGGGATGGATGGTTGGATATCCAGGTCGTTATGCGGCAAGTTCCCTTGGCTTTTTAATATTGCAGCTTCCTTGTGCAATAACCACCGGGAAGCGGAGCCAGTGCGGAGGTGGCAATATACTCGGGCATGATAACTTTTGATCGACTGTTTTAAGCGAAAGATCACCATATGCCTACATGCATGGAGTGCTGTCTTGGACTAGCGATTCCATTGGTGGATTGTGGATACAATATGTATTGAATGGACCAAATCCGGCCGAACTTTACTATATTGTGCCAATCGCTCCACTTTTTTGCAAGGTCCCATGAGCACTTATACGACTATTGAAAAGATCAAAAAAATATTGCGTTAAATCTAATCATCATAGTATCTACATGGTTGCATATCTACAAGGTTCTATAGTTTTGGAAACATGGAGAGAAGTTGAGAAACCGCAGAGACTGGAAGTTTCCATGGACCCGCTCCATCGCATAGTCAGGTTTGGCGACCGATTTCCGTTCCTTCCCAGATCCTTCAAACAAATCAAGCTACCTTGCTCTGGGGAAGAGGGTACTGTTGCCAGATAGTAGGGTAGACGTCAAACTCCTCATCGACGGCGACAAACGCGTTGTACGTCCAATCAGTCGTGATTGCGGTAAAGTTGTATGGGTTCCTGAAATCCACCTGTATTAGTAAAATGTATGTGACGACGAAGAAACAGGGACTAGAAAGAAAAGGTTGTGGCTAAACTTACGTCTGGTCGGCTGCGGAACCTGGCTTCAAGAAGCTAACATAAAGTTGCTTGGGAGGCTCGGAGTTGATCCTCCTACCCAGCTTGGCGGCAGCGGTAGCGGCATTGTCATCTCCAACAATGCTGCAGTCTTCGAAAGTGTTTTCATTGCCAAACTCGCCATTCTCGGTGCCGCTGCAGGAGTACTTGCCGCCTTGTGGGTAGGCTTCGGTTGCGGGAACTGAGAGGTTGAATCGGTAGTAGCAGCCGCTGCGCACACAGCCGGCTTCGAAGTCTTCGACGTGCCAGGCCCAAGGGTTGGGGTAGCCTGCGGGCAGAACCTGCTGTGGCGGGGACTGCGTGTCGGCAGGGGCAGGGGCAGCGAGAGCGCCGGCAGCGAGGGTGAGGAGGGTGGTGAAAGAGACCATTGTGTCTGAGAGGGAGAGATTAGGATGTCGAGTGGTTGGATATTAGGATTATCAGTGTGAGTTGCGAAATGTGAGGCTCGTTGGGTAGTGAAGTTGAATTTGCGCGGCACAAACTTGTTTATATACACTCTCGACTTTCCTCTCTCGCACAGTCTCCCATATAGTGGAGCCGCCTCGATGACGGCCGCCGGTTGAAGAGGAATCCCCGTTTCTGGAATTGGAACGACCCGACTATCCGAAAGCAGCTGCCGCACACGATGTAGCCGTCCTGGGATCTGCGGCTATTGAAAACCGTTCAATTCCCGTTTCGAGACTCTGCAGTCCAAGGTGGTAATTTTGTCCGAAGATCCCATAGGTTTGGTGGTGAAGTTGGCTGTCGAGACCCTGTCGAGCACGTCATTTGAACGATTAGGGGTGGCGCAAATACGAGGCTGGGCGCTTGGGCCAATGAGCGGTGGAGGAAATACGGCATCTCGGAGAAATTTACGCTTTGGCCCCACGACTATGTGCTCATGCTCTGGCCGTTTGTTCCTATTTTTAGCCCAAACGGTCCGTCTTCTTTGGTACTACATCTATCGGTACATCATTGTATACACTACACGCCACGCATCTCCCATCCGCTATACCGCCGATCCTCGTGTAACCTATATTGCTTGTGTCCTTATCGAGGTGGTCTATTAATCCCAGCACACCTTCAGAGCTACAACACGTTAGCAAAATGATCAATCCAGTCTGGTTACCGGGAAGAATTCATCAACTTACCACATGGGAACGGAAAGTACATGTCCTGATTTTCCGTCAAATAAGCATGGTATTGGTACTTTTCTTCCACACCCTCTGGCTCCATCTTCTTAGCAACCTTGTGAATCTTGCCCTGCGGTCCCAGCGCAGGTCGCAGATTCTTCAGCCTAGCTACCTCCTTGACCATGGTTGTAAGCGTTACACGTGTCATTGGGAGACCCAGGCACTGGTGTGGACCGTGACCAAGGTGAATGTACGAATCCAGAGGACGCGTAAGATCAACTGCATCCGGGTTGGGGAAAGCAGAGGGGTCATGCGAGGCAGCACGCAGGTTGACAAAAACGGAATCGCCAGGCTTGAGGTTGGTTGTTTTGCCATCTTCAGTGAGCGAAACTTCCTTTGCTACGGCGCGAATAATGCCTGTTTCGCCGTTCAGTCGACCGCCTTCCATCGTGTAATGCATCAGCGTCTTGAAGGCTTCTTCACTGTCGTCTAGTGCGAGCTTTTGAATTGCCGGCCAGTGTTCCTTGCCCTCGCCGATCAGGTAGTATTCCAAAGTTTGGGCCAAGAGCTGGCCTTGGTTTGCAACCATGCCACCTGCAGTTCCTAGTATATGGCCCCAAACGAGCTGCTTGGGGTCCATGCCGCTATCAAGGAGGCGTCTGATCATGTGCTTTCCATAACTCTTGAGCGCGCTTTCTTGGGGCCAGATGGCTTGCATAATGCTGGACAAAATGCCGCTTTTTGCAATTGCTTTGACGTTTGCCTCCACGATACTGCCGAGGAGTTGAGTTGCTTTGCGCGCCTTGACGTGCAGGGGAAACGAGGACGCAGGATCAGCGTCAAAGAAGATGAGAGCAAATACGGATGACATGATGAGGTAGAGTTCGGCCTCCGTGAAGATGCCGTTCGGCTGCTCTTCCGTCTTGAGAGGCAGCATGAAAAGCTCCGAGCAAAAGTGGACGTGTGCTAGGTTTCCAATATCCCGGACAATGTCGACCTGGTTGAAGTCGGCGATCTTCGCACTCTTTTTACTCAACAGCTCACGGGTTTTGCGTGTGTAATAATTGCGCACTTCCTTGTCCCATTCGGAGATGTACATAGCTTTGCTCATCATTTGGCGAGAAGCTATGTTCTTAGGTCCGTCGCCAGCCAGCATAAAGTCTGCAGATGCAGGACCCATGATGTATTCCATGGGCTTTCCCCAGAGCACTTTGAAGGTCTCTTGATCCTTCGTGATCTGAGTAGCTAGCTTGTACTCTTTGAAGAAATGTGGGTGATGTGTCTGTACTGGCTTCGAAAAGTCGTAAAGATTGTCCTTCTTCAAATCTTTCAGAGCGACCTCCATAGCTGAAGGGATGGTAAGTGGATAGTGTACATAGACGCTGTTGTATTTGAAATGTTTGGGAAAGGCGCGCAGGAAGAGTTTGTAAAACACGCATCCGTTGTCGATTGCGGTATCGCTATCGGCCTGGCGGTAGCCCCAGTTTGTGAGGGTGCGTGGGTTGTAGTCATGTGTGTAGAACCTGTCACCACGAACCAGTGCTACTGCGTCAGATAATACGGCACGAGATACGGTGTATGGAGGGCAGAGACCGGATCCAGGAGCCATGGGCTGTTTGGCATCTTCCACGACGATGCCCGGGTAGATCTCGACCTTGTCAGGATGATCGTAGAGGTGCTTGAGCTGTTCCTGAGCATACTTGTCCGACGTGATGTCTTCAAAAGTGTTGTGTGGCTCAAGCTTGAAGTATTTCCTGAACTCGTTGAGCGAGCCCAGATTCCAGGCACGTGCCTGCTCAATACCGAGTACCTCAATGGCACGGAATACGGCAGGGACTCTGTTCGGTCCGAAGGAATTGGCACAGTCCTCGATACTAGAGGTCAAAATATCTACCAGACCTTGATCAGGCAATGTTCCGTCCTTGTTGCGCTCAAGGCCAGCAAATTTACGCTTCGCGGGATCGGGGTCGGTCCTCTTGTACACTTCGTTCAAGCGTCCCAAGAACTCGTATTTGTTAACAGTCTTGGGGTCGCGTCCTTCGCCAAAAAGACCATCCCACATTTCTTGCGTCCATTTTTCGTCACGGTCAGAGACGGTGGAGTGCCATCGGTACACGAGGTTGAACTCAGCTGAAACCTGGTTTCCGACACCCATGGGCAAATTTGGAATGTCGGCGCGTGGGTTCAGTTGCCAGTTGCTGTCTGTGCGGTTAAGGTCCAGGATGGTACGGACGTAATCGATGAGAATGATGTTGACGTATAGACCGCAGGTGATCAAGCGACCAGTCTGGAACAGGTCATTGTCGTACTTTTTCCATGCTGCATCGTACTTTTCCTTTGTCGCCTTGTCTACTTCCACATCGCCAGTGGATTTTGGTGCCTCAGCAGATGGTTTGGTGAAGCGGCCTTGCTCGTTGATGTCTGCCAGGTTTTCGACAGTGTAGTTATGGAAACGATTAAACATGATCAGCAGTGCGCCAACGCCGGGGGGAAAGAAGAGCAGTCTCGACTCGGAAAAGCAATCAGGCTTGATCTTTCCATCCTTGTGTGTCCTCATCCTGTCTTGCTCGGTTTGGTTACTACCATACAAAGGCGCGAGATCTAGGTATGACGACGTCATTGAGACGGAATAATCTGCGTGATCAGTGCGGAAACAGTCGTGGATGATGATGGAAGCGAGGTAGAAGAGCATGCTTGATATCCTGTTGGGGTGCAGCTCCGCGTGCTTTCTTGTCATGAGGCTGTCAAAGACGACGCCGGGATCCGGGCGTGCAGGAGTCTGCATAGCAGATGGCTTCACTGTTCTCGCATACGGAGTTCCGGCTTTACCGATTTGAGGGTTCATAAGACTGTTGTTGGATCCATCTGCAGACCTGTACTGATACTGTGCACCGAGGTATGATTGCGGGGGGTGTTGCAAGTCGTTCCATAACTGTTCGAGGAACTTGTTGGTGACGGCGTCTCTTGTCTTGGAGCCATCAGGCAACGCAGCAGCCGTTCGAATGAGACCCTCCATAAGGTAAGTCTTATCATCGGTATAACCACCCAGCATCTTTTCCTTCTGGATGTCAATTAATGATTTGATGTCCTGGATTCCGAGGTGAGACATGTCTCGGAGGCTACCCTCAATCTTCGAGTAAATGGAAGCCTTCTCTTCGGGTGCGATTTTGGAGCCATCGCCAGTTTGATCAGGAACTGGGGCTTTGACGGCTCCAATTAGAGACGCAACAGTACTGAATGAGGTACCAATGGTGTTGCGTAGGTTGGTGAGTTCGGATGGATCAGCAGGTTTGGGGGGCTCGACGCCTGTGCGGGTGTCGACATGAGCATCCCAAGCTGCCTTGGCCTCTTCTGTGGCGTTGGACATGTTTTTACTACGTCTGGTTAGAGACTATGAGAACTGTAATGGTGCTGTGTTCTGGCACAAGGAAGCCAGGTGTTGTGCTTGTAGAATTGTGGTACAGGTGTCTTTCATGTGCGGATAGTGGGGGCGGAACGCTAAAAAGGAAAACAACAGGTAGTAGTAAAGGAATTAAAAAAAAAGCTGCAGAGTGAGAAACAACTCGGCTACTGAAGGTACATACGTGTTATAAATAGCGTCGAGGCCGACAAAGATGGCAGCAAGACCAGCCGTCGACTCTCAAGCCCGGAAAGCTAACAATATATACTGTACTAGGCAACTTGCCCAACCAAGCGGGTAGGTATGTAGTAGCTGCGATACTAGCAGCAAAAGAAAAGCAAGCGTGGGAGGAAAGATACGCTCGCAGATAAAGCGGAAAAGGCTTGGAGGGTTAATTGATAGTGAGTGCAATGCACTTCGCCCCGTTCCTTCTTATACATGGACAAAAAGCCATGCGGAGTCGTGCTTGCTGATAGCAGTAGTTGTCCCGCCCCCATGGCTACGGCTGATGAATCTACTGTGTACGTATGGTATGTAGGTGCTCCACTGGCTACCGTCGAAGCGGCGGTCGCCTTCAGCTGCCAACTGTAGGTCAAGGCTGCAAGCTGAGCTATGCATGGCGCCCGCGGCCTCTCCGCATCCTGCAGACGATGAAGATGGCCAATGGAGAGGGCGGCATTGGCAGTTCGGCAGATGGATGGGCTTCGACTGGGCTAGGCTGATGCGACCCTGGGGCTGACTTTGACCGCCCCCAATGTGGTGCTGCCGCCCTGCTTGCACGGATGCGGCGTGCACTCCCGGAAACGCTTTGCCCAACTAGAAACTAGCGTGATGGGATGTGCTCTGGCTCAATCAAACCACACTGATTGGTTGGGCTGGACGTGCACTGCCCCGCTGACATGGGATGAAAAGAGATGGAGCAACTCCAAGTCTCTACTAATCATCTTCGATTCCCGACCCCAAGGCATCGTTATCGAGTCAAGCAGGTAAGAATAACAAGCATGCGCATACGGTGAAAACTTGATGATTATACTCTCTCCATGTGAAACGATATATCCGATCTGATATGTTATTTGTACTGCGAACACAAGTGAAGATATTCGATTCTACGTCCATAACCTGATATTTCAAAAAGACACATTTCGTCTTCTATTAGATCAAACATGAAGGCGTAAAAGTGCTACTCGAGCAACGACAGTAGATGACTCAACCTACAATTAGGTTTGGCATTAAAAAAAAGACAACATTCCCTCATTACCCCGTATCCGGTCAGGCAGCATTGCACGAATCCAGCCTAGGAAGGCGTCACAGTAGATTTATCGACATGAAGTACACATCCGACTACGTCATACAAATTACTCCGTACACTCCTCTCCAACCTCTCTACCGCTACCAACAGCGCCACCACCATCCCAAACCCAAGCATTATAACACAGTTCAGTCGTACGTACACACACACACACACACAACCTCAATCACGCCAACCTTAAACCAGCATCGCTTCATACTTTTCTCCCCTTCCATTCACAAGGGGGGCCAAGTATCGTTCGTACTTACTTCCTGCTGTCCCGCTGCGCCTCCTTCCCAAACGAGAAATATCCAGCCAAACCCATGACGCGAGCTCACCACCCCTCATGCATCCAATCCCTCAGCCTTGTCGTCCAACGTCCAAAATTTCGGTATCTGCCTTGTTCCGCTAGGCAAAAAATAAAATAGAATAAAACAGGCAACCAGACTTAATTTTCGTCTTCTTTTCTTAGTGTTCACCCATATTCCTTCTACGTCCAGCGTCGATGCCTTGTCGCCTGATTTCCTTGCCTCGGCTTGGCCTTTTTGTCGCTCGGGGCCGACTTCTCGATTTGGCCCCCTCCCGCTAGTAAAGATGATTTGTACTTATGATAGTCAAAGAGGCAGACGTATACGTATATAGTAGCAATGTGATGGGTCGAGGGCCCGGTTCGCTGGATGCAGTGCTAGGGGGTAAAAAGGCAGCAAAAGATAGCCAAACAGAGGCTCAATCACAAAGCCCTTTTTCGGCCACAGCGATACTTATACGCCAATCAAATTGAACGGTGAATAAGCCGTTCATCAAGGCAGAATGTTACACGAGACAAGCCGTTTTTTTGTTGTGTACCGGATTGAAGGGATGAGGGTTTCAATACTAGTTACCACCACTACTATTAGAGAAATGGAGAAGCCCAAACTACTAAAATCTTCCATGGAATTAGGCATCAGCCTCGGCCATGGGGACTCTGGACACCTAAATGCAAGCAGCCAGCTGAAACCAGCAGGAAAACAACCTCCCCCGTATTGCCGGTCCTCCCGCTTGGCTCAGGATCCACCGTGTAAGCAGCCTAATCAATGATGCATTCTGCATTTCCACACACAAGTCTATGAGTACATATGCTGTGTAACGATGTTTGCAAAAAAGCGTTGACACCAGCCATGATTGAACCACCACCTCTGACCATCCGAGGTCGCGTGACACAAGCCATTTACCAGATGCCCGGCAGAATGGCGTACCTCTTGCGCTTGTACTTGTCGCCAAATTCCTTGCGATACCTCTTCTCCTTCTTCCATGCCCACACACCCATCTGCCCAACAGCAATGACAATGAAGAGCAGCGTGGAAAGGCTACGATTGATCAGGGCCACGCCGAGCCACGCCATCGACTCAAACATGTAGTTGGGGCATGTTACCAAGTTGAAGCCCAAGCCCTGAGGGATACCGCGTTCGGTGCTGCCGGGACGACGCAGGTTCTTCAGCGTGACGTGTGTACTGTAGTTGCACACCTCGCCAATGGCAAACAAGGCGACGCCCAGGTATGTGAGAATAGGATTCGGGCGTCCTGCCGCGGGGCTGTTTGGACCATAGCTCCAGTAAGCCAGGTTCAAGCCAGAAAGGAGCCAGTAGTGGCCGCTGTTCTTCACAATGTTCATGGCGGGCATGGTAGCCGACGAGAAGCGGTGCACAAAAAGCGTCTCAAACTCGCGCTTAGCAAAGTGGAAGACGCACATGGCCAGGGTGAGTGTCTGGAGCTGCGACGGGGGCGCAGAGGTGCCGTAGATCAGAGGGCGGCCAAAGTAGATGAGCGGATGGATGAGGAGGGGTCCGAGGTATTCGACGATGAAGACGGTTCGCCATGATATCTGTGGTCCTGAAATAAGGTAAGCCATGAGCATGCTGTGACAAAGTGCGTTGCGTACCCAAGTCCTTGACATCGACGGCGCTCTTGTTCCTCAAGCCGGTGTCGTACACCTTGACATCCTTGGTGTTTGGTATTGGGGACCCATCGCTGCCCTTTGTGACGCGTAGGCGGTGGATCGAGAAGCGCGAGGCTTTTGCAATTTCCTCAAAGATCTGAGCGGTTGAGGCATCGGCGCTGACGGTAATCGTCTCGGGAAGGTTTTTGATCGGTCGGCCTAGCGAGGGGTTAATCCGGCTGCTATTCGAGAAGCGGGGAACAGCAGAGAGAAGGGGCGTTGGGCTGTTGCAGGGAATTGCCCTTACCTCGGGGGCGCACAACAATGGTGAGCGGTGATGCGGACATTGTGATGTGCAGAGGCAGGTGTCTGTGTCGAGGGTGGGACTTTTGACTATCTGTTTAGGTTGAGGTGCCTCGGCCCACCGGGGAAGCTAGGCGGACAGGAGCATAGCGAGCACACATCGACTTCCACACACTCAACCACGAGTCGAGGAAAACCAGCCATTTGGCCAACACAACTAATCATAGAATACTGAATTGACACTCTTGAGTACCGAGGTTCTTCATGAACGGTATGTTTGTCTTCGCACTTCGCTGTTGCCGTTGAGCATGTGATTGCTTGCTGACAATGGGAGAAGAGAAGCGGACAAGACCTCACATGCGCTGACAGGAAGGCCTTATGCCTCCAGTTCATCCAGTCACAGTTCATGTCCTGTCTCTCTCTTTCTCTCTACTCCCGCAGCTGGACCACAATCTGCCATGCAACCTCGGGGCCCATGCAAGCCACCATCTCACCAACCATGCCTCGAATCGAATGAGGATCCCGCAGATCACTACTGTCCCATGATACAAGATCCTGCAAGTTGGTTAGTGCCATCTAGTCAACCACTGCCTGTCGTATGTGGCATACCTGAAGCTCTACCAGTCTGTTACCCGCGCGAAACGGCATTGTAGCCAGATCAATCTTCTCTTCAATCTCTTCGGCCGTCATCACCCCTGGCATCTTGAGATCGAAAAGCGACATACCGCTCATCCACGCGTCTGCAGCCTCGGTAGGCGAGAGTAAGGGATAGTCTGAATAGTCGTCTTGTTCTGCAGTGTCTGCGCCTTCCGTCTGGTCTGCCCCAGACTCTTGTTCCTTTTGTCTCCGCCGCTCCCTCGCCAAGGACACGTACTTTTTCTTGTCGAGCAGGCTACGCAGTTCACCATCTAACGGGTGCCACTCATACGACTCTGGGTCGAGAACGTGTTGTGGCTTGTAGTCGCCTTTGTACTTCATCTTGGTGCACGTGTGGATATAGTAGCCCATGTAGTAGTACTCGTAGCCGCCCTCAAGCGCGAGTGCGGCTTCACGGAGGGCACTCAATTTGCCAAACTGCCATTCGGCAAAGTCGGAATGATATAGCATGTACACACCACTGACGCAATGGGGAAGCAGGTCCAGCACGCCCATTGCAATTAGTCGGCCATCGAGGCGGTAGCACTGATGGAAGGAGCCCAAGAGCTGCTCTTTGCCATCGACAGTGCGTGAGGATGGCTGTAGTGGAGAATCACAGAGGAACCTTCTGAAGCCTGACTGTGATATCTGGTTGAGGGGTTCTTTGTGTACAGTTTGTTGATAGTTTTTGAACAAGTCATACTTCTCGGGCGTGAAGACTGCCGGTTCAAGTGTCACGTCGAAGCGATGGGCGGGTTCAGGCGGTTGTTTGACATTCTGCAGCTCTGACCTGTGCACCTCTCGGACAAGGTCAAACGTGTTCTTTAGCCGAGCCTTTTCTCTGTCCATCATTAGCCTAGGCGCGGGATGGGTCATGTGGAGTGCACCGACTGTTTGGACAACGGGTAGAGCCTAGAAGCCTCTTTGATGTACGACTCGCCTAGCACATGGTCGTTCCAATGATTGACCGCTTTCCGCTGGTCTTTGGAGGGCTTGAATGAGGCAACGGGCAGACTTTGTGTCAGGTCAGCATTGTTGGGTTTGTGGACAGGATCAATCAATGCTTACCGGATTGTGTAATGGGGGCAGCAGTGGCGAAGGACGTCTGGCTTGTAGAAAAGAGTGCCGGATCTACAAGGGCGCGTCAGCAGCTATTGTAATCAAGGCATAGTGAGGTGGGCTGTCACCTCCTCCAGCCGCGGTCGACGAGTAGTTGGTAGACTTCAACGGTCAATCGTTTGGAGAGAAAGTAGAAGCTGGCGCCTGATTGGCTGCGTTAGTTGGGGGTCGAAGCTCATCCCGGCTTCTCCCGCTCGGGACTGGGATGGCCCGTGGGTGTGGTTACAGGCGGGGGGTTTTGCGAGGAGGGGCCGATGGGTTGGAGAGCAGAAATGTGGGCAGGGCGAGTGCAAAGGGTGGATGGATGGATGGACGCACTTGGCGTGGCTACGATGTGTATGTGTGGTATACGTCGGTAGATGGTGGTAGTGGGTGTAGTAGGGCGAGGGAGATAGGCTGGGCAGGGGGAAAATATCCAACCAAGGGAGCAGAATTGCTTGCAGTGCGGGGGCCCTGCACGTGCAGCTGTGCAACCTTAACGGGACATCAAGTGCAGGCGACGACTGTGGACACGGGATGGGGGTGGGGGGAAGGGAAGGGAAGGGAAGGGCAGGACGCACGAGAATTGGCAGCGTCTTTGCAGTATCCACACTCATCGCTGCTGCGGTAGCCTGCACAGCGAGGATTAGCGGGTCGTGTGGATGAGAGCGAGGGAGGAGGAGGAGGAGACAGGGAGCGGAGCGGCGGCGCGAGGGCGGGCGAGGCCCAGGAACCAGCCAGACAGGCACGGGGCGGAGGGCAGCAGAGTGGTTGGAGCACGACATACCGGCGGGCGTTGCGCTCGACTGCATGAGGGCAGCATAAGCGTCGTGGACGGTGGTGGGGGTGGTGCCAGTCGAGGAGGATGGGGACAGTGGCGGCGCAGGGTTGAGGAGGAAAAAAAGGGAGAGAGGGAGAGAAAGCAAGTGCGTGTATGTGTGGGATATTGTTTGTGTGCATATGTATGGATGTATGGATGTATGTCAGTGTGTACATGTATTATCTGCTACTAGTAGCACAGCGGCACTGGTAGCTTGACATACACGAGGCCCGTCTGGCGTCTTCTAGTGGGCGTCGGCCGCAGGCAGCCAAAACGGCGGGCGAGGCACCTCCTCGTACGTCATGGCGGTGCATTCGCCCATCCTGCCAGCTGCCTCGCTGTCGGCCTGGTGGTGTGTGTAGTGTAGTGTATGTAGCACTACGCCCACACAGCGTACACAATGACTACTTATCCGCCTCTCTGTCTGGCCGCTCAATCTGCCCACCCCCTTGTGGGCTGGCGACATGGTGCACTGCCCAGGGCTGCCCCCGGACCAAGCTCTCTGCTCATGCTCTGCTCTCCTGCAGGCCTGCAGGCCCGGCCTTGGCAACAGCCGTGACGCTTCCGCCAGTCCTTAGTTTCGCACGCAAAAAAGTCCCTGACCCGAACCACCTACTAAAACATCCCCATCCACCATGCCGTCCCTCTCTGCTGCCCGCAGGCTCCTTCACCTTCCTCAGCCCCGTCACCCGCGGGACTGAGCCTCGCTCAGCCCACACAGCCCACAAGACTGCCACTGCCACTGCCACTGCCACTGCCATTCGCCTTCCCACCACACCCCCCCCTTTTTTTGACCAAGCTTGAGTCCCCCCATCCGCTCCCCGTCCCGCCGCCCGCCACGCTCGCTGCTTGCTCGGCTTCATTTCACACCGCCTAGCGACCCTCTGCTCCTCCCACGGCGCTCCTCCAACTCGTCGTGCGCTCCTGTCGCGTCCCGCTGAGTCGCATCCACGCCCTGCCGTTCGCCACTCTCCCTCTCCCTCTCTCCCTCTGCATTGTCCTTCGAGCTGTCGCGACATGGCCGCTACCCAACAGCTGCCGATGCAGTCACGCACAGGACGTCTCAACCAGCGTAAGTCTGCTCACGCGACCCCACACGCGCTTGCCCTCCGCAACCCCCCCCCCCCAGTCCAAACCTGCTAGTCTTTTGCCGCTTCTCTCTGTCTGCAGCTGGCTGATTGGTCCTAGGCTACGGCTCCCAAGGCGAGCGCCTAGTCGCCGGTGTGGTGCCGCTCTCCGCCGACAAGTACTACGTCCTACTTATTCAGTCGACCAAACGCAACGGCTGGGTCCTCCCCAAAGGCGGCTGGGAGACGGACGAAGCAACCGCCCAAGACGCTGCCAAACGCGAAGCCTGGGAAGAAGCGGGCATAATATGCAAAATCAACTACGACCTTGGCCTCATCCCCGAGAAGCGCAGGCCCGACCAGCTCACCTCGCAGGCCCCAAAGGCCTCGTACCATTTCTTTGAAGCCACGGTCGAGAAGCAGGAAGCCCAATGGCCCGAGCAGCACAAGCGGAATCGGAATTGGTTCAGTTATAGCCAGGCCCGTCAGGCCTTGGCCGAACGCCCGGAACTCCTCGACGCCCTCGACCGATGTACCATGCACAGAACATAGATTTGCCCCATCTGCTGCACCTTCTCCTTGTCCTCTCCATTCACCCCCTTCCTCTAATATTGCATCAACACGGGATTTTCAAAAGTTTCGGGGGTTACTATAGACATCTGACACTATCTTGTTTGCTTCTGCACATGGCGTTGTGGTAGCTCTTCGTCAGGTAGAATGATGCATTGACCGCTCTCTTGTAGCAAAGAGTTGCCGGGCCACACCAGGCTCACAATAACGCACTTTGGCATCGCCAGGTACTGCTCCTCTCAGCTTATTTTCGGTGCCGTTTTGTTCGTCCACTAAAACGCTATTAAGAGCAACGTTGCATGGTTGGGTAGTTGACCACTTTGCTAAGACAGGTGACTGGCATTGAGCACACACATCTGCCTCTGTTGCTTGCTTGCACCCAACACCGTGATGGATGAATCCAGTCTGTCAAAACGCAGTCCTTCCAGTCTTGACCGTCTTCAGTATCCCCTCGTCAGCCAGCTTCTCAATCATATTGTACAGGACAAAATCACAGCCCCTCTTGACTACCATGTTAATCGTGACAGGCACCATCTCTTTATGAAACGTGACATTGCTCTGGTATGGTACCTGTCCAATAGGAACCGTGAAATCCGCACACCCAAAAATGGGACAGATACTCGCGCCCGTCACGGCAGCGCCCTCGGGCCGAACAGCCAGATAGGATGCGTCCGGCGACTCGTTAAGCAAGCGCTCGCGGAACGAAGGCAGCCCACCCGTGCCGATATCATACAGCATGACCGACTCGGAGCATGACTCGGCTGTGCTATACTGGAACTCGTCCTCGTACCACGCTACTGCCTGCCTCTTGGTCTCGAGAGCTGCATCATAGCTCGCTTGGTTCGTCACGCTCTCGTTGAAGCCTATCCATCCGGGTCGTCGTGCAGGATCAATTGGCGGGAAACGGCCCTCAAACATGTCTTTCCACGCTGTAATCAAGGGCTTGCCGACAACCAGCCATGAGCTCCATGAGTTGATTGTGTTCGTTGCTTGGTTCATGACGGTAAAATTACTCGCAATCGGATTTGTGGCATTTTGGATAGTAGCAGTAAAGTTTACCTTCTTGACACGCATATCGAACACGCGTGCCATGTCTTCGATGAACTTTTCCAGGATCGGTTCGGCAGCCGAGTTGTTCAGCGGCAGGTAGTCAGTGGGATAGATGATTGTTTTGGGGAATGTATCCGTGTCCGGCACAACGAGGGGTGAGAGACCGGTAGTGGATGTGTCTTGGTACAAATGAGGAGCATACCATGCTTTGGCAAATTTGACCCATTTGTGAGGATCGCGACTGAAGACACCTGCCGTGTCCGTTGCAGCACCAAGAGGAATAACGCGTTCGAGGGACATGAGACCTTGGCTGGGACGTTGACTATTGTGTGCCTTTTAGTTTCGATAATCGGGCAAAACCAAAGCATGATATCGGAGTAGAAGAGACATACCCATATACACCAGCCACTGCAGCCGGTCTTCGCATAGAAGACCCTGTATCACTGCCCACAGCATAATCCAACCATTCATACGCCGCGACTGCACATCCGCCTCCAGACGACGAAGCCGAGCAAGTCAACCACCCATCGCCTCTAGGGTTGAAGGGATACTGTTCGTCCTGCCACTCCCACGGATTCGCCCCGGACGCAAATTGAGCTAGTTTCTGCTTTCCAACCACCACGCCCCCTAGATTGAGAATCTGTTGCACCGAAGGCGCGGTGCCATTTGCTACCGGTGTAATGACTGACCATGCATGGCTGCCCGCGCTTGTTTGCAGCCCTTTGATGTCGTAGAGATCTTTGATAGCCACGCGGGATCCAGCCAAGGGACGAGGGTCGTCCCATGAGTAGATCCTGGAGGGAACACTGTGCGAAGCTCTTAGTAAAAGTTCTCTGCGCCCAATCACGAGACAGCTAAGTACTGGATAACTGACGGTATCAATGGATCTTGAAATTTCGGCGAGAACATGCCAATGGGGTAGTGTGTATTTTCACCGTCATTAGCGCCATATGCTCCGAACAGAAACGTCTTGTACGTATCGGGGTATAAGCGATAAACGGTGGCAAAGCTTATCGAGCTCCCGTCGACAGAGGCGAGGTAAGGTCCTGCTGGGAGGTCGACGGAAGATTCCAGCTCTACCTGGTTGATCGTCGTGTTTGCAGTCACCAAGGGATCCAGGACGAGCAAGCTGCTGTTGAAGGAAGCAATGTACTCAACAGCAGAGGCGTCAAGGGATGACTGCACCCGTGACAAAATGTACAACCCGCCTAGGAAGTCATGGCTGAACACATCATCGCCTTCGAGGTACGCGGAGACGATGCTTTCCAACGTATCCTTTGTGATGAGCGTCGCATTCGTCTTGACCAAGGCAATAGGGATCGAAGTCGCTCGGTCAGATGTGACTGTAGTACAGCGTGCACTTGCCTTGGGGTGCTTTGTATCTGCCAAGTACGAAACATCTCCGAGCGCAAAGACGGTATGGCCAACAGTATCGCTCAAAACAACGCTGTGCGGGTTTCTCTGGATGTTACTAGGGGTAGCTATCACAGACCTTGCTGCAAGCAATGCGATTACCAGAATAGAGCGGGCCGCCATAGTCTTCCTAGCGAATGTAGGTCAGATTATCTGAACGGCTTTGCCATTATGCGTTTTTATACCCACCCCCCGCAGTGAATAAAAGTGGGTCGATATAGGCATGGGAGATAACAGCCGTCCTAGATATGGCGGGAGAGAGAGAGCCATTCAAGGGTACAGCGTCGCCAAAGCCCCAACCTTTCCTTTCTGGCGATGATGCAGGACTTGGCGGATGCAGGCCTGGCGAATCGCAATTCCAAGGCTAGGAGGATGGGAGTGGACTTGCTGTTGCCAGAACGTGACTACGTTGGTAAGATGCGAAACTGATGCAGAGTTTCCCAATATCCATTCGTATCTACATCATTTATATTCCCCACGTTTGTGATATTGTGCTTCAGCCATGTTATCTCAAGCGACCTTGCATACAGCATAGTTGATCAGCCAACAACAATGCGACTTCACGTGATATTCAGAAATCAGAGGTAACGACGAGTTTGGCAGAGCTGGAGGCTGACATTCTAGTAGTGCGATAGATGAAGAGTAAATGCGCATTGCGCTTGGTTACATCCAATGACCTTTTATACAAGTCATCCCAAGCTCGTGTCAGCATGGCTCCGACCCTGATGCTCACTCTTTATATGCGCTTCGGCGCATAGTTGTTAACACAACATTCACATACACCTGCGGTCTGCTTAAAACTTGAATCCCTGTTTTAAGTTCCGTTGTAGTAGTCCGCCGAGTCCTGGTGTGGGGGGCACTCTTGTCGAACGTACATTTTAACCTAATTAGCGTCATCCTAACTTGACATATACATTTGCGCACATCACCGTCGCTAGTATAACTCCCATATTGGTCGCAACAGCTGATGTTCAAGACGGCACAAAATATCTTATTCAAGTTTTGGCTGCAGTGATAGGTGCAGGTTCCGGCTTATACGGGAGCACAAGTAGCCCTCGCTTACCTATTCTAACGCAGGTTGGTAAATCTATGACAGTGACACTCAAAACAACCAATAACCTGTAGTACGTTAGTGTTTAAAACTCGCGAAACTGGTTATGATGCTCCGGAACACGGACAAAGTCGACTTCCGTAGACTTCCGGCTCGGCCAGTTTAGTCCGCAACATCGAGAATGATTTGTGATAATGCTCACAGGGTCGGTTTCTCAATAATACCAACACGCGCTAAGTAGTATTATAAAATGATATCTTCATGTCTAATTGGCAAACATTCAAGAATCTCTATTCATTGATTCAACGATCATCTCACTCCTTGATACACAATCTTTGTTTACTAAGAACTTTTATCTAGTACATACATATCAAAATGGGCATCGTAGCAGTCGCGGGAGGAACTGGCCAGCTTGGTCGCACAATTGTTGAAGAAATACTCAAACGCGGGGGCCAGGAAGTGATCATTCTTGGTCGAAAGGCAATACCACTGATGCGGTACTACATTACGAAGGCTAACAAAAACCGGCAGAAAGATGATGCTAAGGCCAAGGAAATCGGCGCCCGCATAGTCGCCATAGATTACAACAACACCAGCTCCATCGTCAGCACACTTGAAGAGAACAAGGTCGAAACCGTAATTGCAGTATTGAACTTGATGGGCGGCATCGAGCCTGAACTAGCCTTGATTTCTGCTGCGGATCAATCGAAAACAACAAAGCGCTATATTCCCAGCTGTTGGGGAGTGAAATGTTCGCCTGAGTAGGTCATTGAACTACATGAATGCTAGAGTGAGCGTTAAGTACTGAACTAACCTTCGCAAGAATTGCCGCGATTTCCCCTCTGGACGCCGCCAAGCTTGCCCTCTTGCATGCTGTCGAGGCCACCTCTCTCGACTCCACATCGGTGATTAACGGCATGTTCATGGATTACTATGCTCCCCCGGGTATAAAGACATATTTCCCACCTCTCGCTTTCGTTCTCGACATGGCCAACAACGTGGCCGCCATCCCAGGCTCAGGTGACGTGCCCGTGGTTTTTACCTACACCTTTGACGTTGGCCGCATGGCTGCTGCTCTGTTGACTCTACCGAAGTGGAGCAAGTTTTACTACATCATCGGCGATAGAGCAACGTGGAATCAAGTTATCCAAATGGCAGAGGAAACTAAAGCTGTCAAGTTTGACGTTAAACATGATTCGGTGGAGATGCTGAAGAAGGGTCAGGTCACTGAGCTCCCTTCTCATATACACTTGTATCCATTCTTCCCTAAAGAACAGTTGCAGGGTGCCCTCTCGTCATTGGGAATATTGTTTGATAATGGAGGCTTCGATCTGAAGCCGGCAAAGGGGGAAAGCCTGAACGAGATCTTCCCAGAGGTCAAGTTGACATCAATGAAGGACATAATTGGGGCTTGGAAGGGAAAATAAATCTAGCCAATGTGGTGTGGGATTTCTTGACAGGAATGTAGGTAGGAATGTGGTGATCCTTTTACAATCAATGCCAATCGGCATGAAAACAAGCCCTACTGACATCTAAACCCCATCCGAACATCATTATTTCGCGTCGCCAGAACCATAGAAATTGACAGTGAGCTCTGCCTGGGTCTCCAATGGAGACACTTCGCCTTCTACTCGACCCCCAAGAGAAGAAACTCATTTTTTTGCGTAAGTTTCCCGTTCGAGACATTCGTACTCTTAGCCAGATATCCTCTACTCCACTACAGCTCGACTGGGAGAGCGTGGACCACGTTTCTGCCGCGTAAATAGCGTATACCTTGGGCTGATCATTCATCGTACAGAGCGTTCTCTGATAGGCCCTCGTACAGCGCGTCCTTTGATAGGTCAGAACTAGGGTGACCAAGTGTGCATAGGCTTGGCCAGTAAACTACGTACACTAGCAAAACATGCTCGGAAGTCTCTCGGCCCATCGATAATTAGCTACGGCACCGGCATCTTGAGCGAGAGAATTCCAACTCTAACCTGCGTCTAATTTTGATCGGAATGCTGCATCGAATTGCCGACACACCTATGCGTGAAGCACGATCGAACAGCGAAGTAATCAAGATGACAAAGTTGCAATGTTGTACTGCCTGAACGACCAAGCAACGAGAAAGGGACACTGTGAACCGTTGCCTTACTTGCCATAGTTACCAACACAGGTTTTGTATGTGCGGGAATATGCCAAAGATGATAATCTGGCACTTCTTCGGGTGATCTAGGTGTATCATCCCTTCCTGAGTATCCTAACCTGTGTTACTCCCTTACTAGTAGCCCACATTCATGTTTGGCTGTACGCGTCTATGTAAGTGGGAACCCTCGGATAAGAACTTTCCAACGGATTTTCGCAGCATCCGGCTTCCGAGCCTCAATATCGCTCGTTGCATTCACCCAAACAAGGTATAAGATCCTGATATTGTCACTGATTTCTTTCTGCGCAACTTCAAACATACTTGTTTTCTAGTATGGAGCCTCAAATTTCTGCGTTTCCGGCGCACACAATGCGAACATTTGCATTCGCTTATCTGGCGCTTGCAATAATTGCATATATACCCAAACTCATCTATAAAGTGAAATTGGCAAAGTTGCCTATGTTCGATGACAGCACTACTGAGAAGCAGCGGCAATTCTATATGACATCTGCGAAGAATGTCTATGTCAATGGATTTAACAAGGCTAGTACACTCAGCTCTCTACGCACTCAATGGCTCATGAACATCAGTTTAAAAACAAGGTCTATCGTATTGCGGCGCTCTACGAAAACGATGTTGTGGTTTTACAACCCAGCATTCTGCCCGAGCTACGAAAACTTGGACAAGATGTTCTGAACCCTTACAAGATGGCCAAGCAGGTTAGAGTCAATTTTTTACCAACCACCGCTATGATTGCTGACAGTGTACAGACCATGGAGGCGAAGTACATGAAAATTGAGTATAATCTTACATTCCTTGCTCATTCCGTACAGGCTGATCTTGCCCCTGCATTGAGTAAGTCCAGGTTACCCTGATACAACTAAAGCAATTGCTAAATCAAACCAAGCACGCATGAATGATCAAGTCTGTGAGGAGGTTGAGGTTTCCATGAATCACTACTTCCCGCGCTGCGAAAACCCAACTCCAATCCAGCTGTACGGGATCCTGGCCAACATCGTCACCCAAGTATCTGGCCGCATCTTCGTCGGACCAGAGATTGGCCGGGATCCAACCTACCTTGATTGTGCAGTCAACTACGCACATGAGGTTACGCATGTTATCAATGCGGTTAGACGATTGCGTCCCTGGCTACGGCCTATACTTGCTCCCCGACTCCCCGAGAGCTAACGATTACGAGCCATAGAGCGCAAGATGAAAAATTGCGTGGAGCCTATAATTCGTCAAAGACAAGAAGCCGAGAAATCTGACCCTGCGTGGAAGAAGCCAGATGACATGTTGCAGTGGATGCTGGCGCGCTTTGAATCCTCGAACGCCACGGAAACGCTTCATTATGTCACGAAACAGCAGGTATTGCTTACCTTTGCGGCTATTCACACAACCACCATGGTAACTACAAATATACTCTATACACTGGCTGCGACAACGGAGTATGTGCCCGCGCTACGCGAGGAAATCAGTACTGTCCTAGCTGAACATGGCGGGGTGCCGACGCCCAGAGCCCTCCAACAGATGGTCAAGCTAGATTCGTACATGAGAGAAGTTAACCGCTGCTATCCACCGGATCTCAGTACGTTTTCCAATCTGCATCACTTCATCTCAATCTGCTAATATGCGTCCTAGGTGTTTTCTCCCGTAGTGTCCTAAAGCCCATCACCCTCTCCAACGGCCAACAAATTCCCACCGGCGTCTCTGTCAAAGTTCCTTCTTTCCAAGTTCTTCCTAGCTGGGATCCGAACACCGACACCGATGAATTCGACGGCTTCCGGTACTACAAGCAGCGAATCCAAGCGAGCAGACCGGCCGAGCAAGCACGCGCTCAATTCGTTTCCTCGCATGAAGAGAGTCTCGCTTGGGGTTATGGAAGACATGCTTGTCCTGGGCGTTTCTTTGCTGCGAGTGAAATCAAGATGCTACTTATCAAGTTTATTATGGATTATGATATTAGCATGCCTGATGGTCGCAAGGAGAGATATGCGCAGGTTGGAATAGGAAGTTTCTGTTCACCGGATACGACAAAGGCATTGGTTTTCAAGAGAGTTGTACGTTCGTAGAGTTAGAATTAGTAGATTCTTAGAATGTGAACCATGGATGCAAACAAGAAATAATCTTAGTACAATCTAACGATAGTAGTGTGCAAGTGTTTATTATGCGAGCCCAAGATATCTACTTGGGAGAGACGGCCTATTGCCGTAATCTAGCTACAGTGGGCAAGAATAGAAGATTTAGCACCGGTAGGACTAGATCGCCATCTAGTCATTCTCGGCACGGTGTTATACTGCATTAACCTCCTCATGCCACCCCTTCCGTCCCCGCTTTCTCTTCATACTACACTCCTCCAACCATATCCTCCCACTCGTCTCTCTCTCCTCAGGCGTAAATTCTCTCTTGTTCGCAAGCAAAAGATGCGTCTGCTCAAGCACCTCATGCTGAAACCGCAAGAAGAACTCGTTTGAGTCGTCAGGCACCTCGGGCTGTGCTCTCCAAAACGTTATACGTGAGGTGATAGGCTGCGGTATCTCGCTAAGAATGATTTTTAACCACTGCGGTGGAACAAGTTCCGTACCGCCTAGCTCTCGTTCAAGCCAGCTCGCCAGCCTTGTTGCTACTCGATCCACTCTCTGGCGCCACTCCACCTCATCAAGGGTATGACAATCGCGCTGATCGGCGCAAAATGTATACGCCATTTTCTGCCTCAGCATGCGAGACCACGCGTCGAATCTCTTCAACTGGGGGAAATGTTCCTTCAGCGTCCACGCATCGCGGACTATGCGCTCCCACATGAAGAACATGAGTTCTGCATCGCTGGCCGCTGGGGCAGGATAGACAAATTTTGAGGGGACATAAAGAGAATACTCATGGTATACAATCTGAACCCGCGTCACCAGGCGCGCGGGCGCGAGCGGGAATGAGCGTAGTGCGTGCGAAAGTGAGAGCTGATTTGATTGAGACCGCGTCCGGTGCAGTGTGCGTGGAGAAATCTCGACTGGCCGTGTGCGAAAAAGTGCGGATAGGGCTTCTGTGTGGATTTGGCGGTTTGTGAGCAGTAGGTTGAGGTGGGAGGCGAGTGTTCGCCGCGGGCTCCATCGCGTGGCAGCTTTTATGCGGTCGCGATAGTGGATCCCGCGATCGTGGAAGGTGTGACTATAGACCAAATCACGCAATTCGCGGGGGAGGGAAAGGAAGGGAAAGGGAGTATCCGTGAGATCTGTCCGGGGTGTGGGAGATGGCGGGGGGCCGGGTAGCGGGTATGAAAAACCGTTGGATGACTCGATTCGGATTGAGAAAGGCTGTGGGTGAAGGTCATTGCAGTGCGTCATTCCTTTTTTCTTTTTCGATTCTCTCTTAGAACTCAGGTTGGAGGAAATAAAGGTGTCAATGTATAGTGTGCCTGGACACACCGTTCTTCGCGAGACTTATCAACGCCGCGCTTTGATGATTGAGTCAAAGACATGTCTGCTCTGTGAACCGTGGAGGTGAGAGGGTCAAGTTTCATTACTGGAACTGAGTCACTAAGGGGGGTTTTGATTGGCTGCAGCAGACGCATTCGAGACGCTGCGCCCTCTGCCAGGCCCACTCGCTTTACAGCCGTGGCTGTGCTTCGAAATGCTTAGGTACAATCCATTTCGGGCCTATTCGGAGGCTAACAGTCGCGCCGCGATCCCAGCTCGAGAGGGCTGTGTCATACTTATGGTTAATGAACATCCTACACAGTAAGCTATAGTGGCAGCTTTGAGTAAAACCCACCAGTGCCTCTGTCATATGTAGATATACTATTCAGCTCCGAATACTGCCGTGCAGTACACTGTACCTTTTCGGGCCTCGTGGCGCAATGGAGCTGAGCTGTCGTCTCACAGTCTCTGTATGCAAATGCGGTGAGCTGCCGGTGGCCTAGCCATGTCGCAGCCGCAGAAGAATAGAGATACAGCGCAACAAGTGAAGAGTGGCTCCCGTTGTTCATGTTGGCGGGAAATAGTGAGAGCGAGTGGGTCCTAGCCGTCTTCCGCGCCATGATCACGTGACTGCTTGCTGCATACGGAGGTGCGGGAAGTTGTTGTGCTGATTGTTTCCGTTATCTTTCATCTGCAGTTATTTGTGCTGCAAAGCTACTGCCTTTTCTCATCAAGGTAGGGCGTCATTGTTACCGTTGCAGTGGCTTGTTGCTTTAGCTTAGCCGAAGTCATGGCTTCTGCAGCCTTGCTCTCATACAACCGATATAACCGAAAGATCAAAATAAGCAGCAACTACTTAGTACCCAAACTAGCTATCAACAACAACTGATACGCCTATCACAACATACACATTTGCAATTGATCATCCGTATCTAGTAGAGCTATAGCAGATTAAAAATGGTGTAGGTAGCAATTTGATAAGGTCTCGGATTATCTTGCACTGCTTGAAGAGGCCACTATTCTCCACTCTCTTCGGTTGCATGACAGCCTAACAAGGCTACGACATCGAATATATCGATTTGTTTGCCATGGAACGACGCCGCAATCCTTCTACTGTGGTATGATCGCAATGGGACCCAACATGATAACACAGGCGAGCAAGCCAATTTCTCGGCAACTCAGACCACTTAAATTCGGATGATTGAACTATTCACTGCGACATCACCACTACACCACTACATCACTGAACGACACCATCAACTGATAGATACATATATTCGAAATTTCTAATGAACTTCCAGCGGATCTTTCAGCTTGGTCTCCGTCGAGCTACGGGACCTAGCTTTAGGTTGCAGCCTACAGGTCATCTAGTCCAGCGGAGGTACGTCATAGCAGCTCAACTGAAGCTCTCCCTCATCCCCATCATATCCTTTGCTAACAAACATCAAGTAGGCTTATATCGCAAGAACAAGCCGCCAAAATAATCGCTGAACAACGTATACGACGCCCCGTCTCACCCCACTTATCTATCTACAAACCACAAATCAATTCGGTTACCTCGACCCTGCAACGTATTACAGGCCTTACTCTAGCTGGTTCCCTCTACATCTTCGGCATCGCTTACCTTATCGCTCCTTACACCGGATGGCACATGGACACTACATCCATGGTTGCAGCAGTTGCTGCGTGGCCCACTGCTATCAAGATGGGTGTAAAGGCTTTCGTTGCATTTCCCTTCTTCTTTCACGGGTTCAATGGACTGAGACACTTGACATGGGATGTTGATATTGGGTTCAAGAACCAGCATGTTATCAGAACGGGCTGGGCAGTCATTGGGACGACTGTTGTCGCGTCACTCTACTACACTTTCATGACATAGAAGTGCGGATTGGGTCGACCTCATGCTTCGGAAGAACACCATCATCAATAGACTAGAATAGATCCTGTCTACGAGGAACCTCGCCTTGTCACACCAAATGTCTTGTCGCATCGGATTGAGGTGGCATCTGATTGCGGTGAAATCACAACGAGACGAAGCTTGCAAGGCGTACTCGATCACTCGCACAGATCTCAATGATCGGTAGAGTATACAAAGCTGTAGACTTTTTCGCAAAAGTATCGAACAAGACTCGGGAATAAGTAAATCAATGAACTCTCTATCCCGCCACAGTGCGGATTTGCAAGTCATGCCAAAGGAAACTCTCTGCAACGTGAGGATATGAAGGAGAAACTGTATCTCATGAGAAATGTTGCCCATGAGATGTGGCCATGAATTCGAAAGTGATTGAGCAGCTTTGCAAGAGCTTCAAAAGCATCGAAACCAGAATGCTGGGTGATAAGATTTGTTCTACACAGAAGCCAGCATTCCCGTAGTGTCATGGCAACCGATATACTCGAAAAACTGCTGTTCAGGCTTGAGGACCATTACTTCGTGAAACAATCGCAGTGATATGTTGCTCTGCAACTCTGAAGCGTACTGGAAGAATCGACCAAAGATGTCGAGATGTGTTTTGTGCTATTTGCTCCAGCCTTCAAGCGACTTGAGATCGTCAAAATATCCAAGGCCAAAGGTGCGTTCAGTGTTCTGCTTGGGCGACGTCTTGTGCATGCATTGCATGAAGCGGTTACTGATGCAGCCGACCTCTTCGCCCTTGTCTCGCAAAAATTCCATGCCTTTGGTGAGCACCGGGTGCATGGTTTCGAGGTAGAGTTTGTGTTCACTCGGATTCGTATTGGACCAGTCTTGGCCACTTCTGATGACAGCGAGGTTCTTTCTGCCTGACACTGTGATGCGCTGCTTTCTCGTGTCGCCTTTCTTGACCTGTTCCGCAGACGGTTTGGGGAAAGCGGGCTCACCAATCAGGTGATCAGTCTGCGCCGCTGCGAGCCTGTCACGCATCGAACCCCAATAGAAGTGTTGTTGCATCTCGCCCGACACTGAGGAGCGCATATAAGCTGCGCCGTCCGGTACTACATTGTCGGAGAAGACAGTCTCGAACCGGTCAAGGGTTGGGAAGAATATTTCCATAAACCAACCTCGTTCCGACTCTGCTCGCAAGTCGGCCCACCATGCATCGAAGCCGCTGTCCCTGCTCCATTCCTCGAAGTCGGCCTTGGTCTGCCAGTATGGAATTACCACTTCATTGCGAAAGCCTCGATTGTCGGTGACTGACGCAGCTTCCCAGTACTTGGGCTTGGATTTCTTGGACCCATGCTCAACGAATGAGACCAGCTTTTGGTATGCAGGTCCTTGGGGATCGACGCTGTCTTCGTGCTGAACTCCGATGATGGCCATTACGAGATCTTTCGCCTCCTTCGGGAATCTAGCAGTATACGACGGAAAGGGCGGCACGAATCCATCTGGCGTCTTTGCGGGGATGGTGCGTTCGGTTTGTAGGTGCGATGGAATCGCATGGTCCAATGCACGTTCTTCTGCCATGACTGTTTGACTTGGATATTTCCTGGCTACCGCTCGTGCACGCGTTTTATCTGCGTCGGGTTGGAAGCTCTTGGCAAGACGATCATGACTTCAGCTGCGACTCGTTCACTTCCGCGGAACCATTTCCGGCATGACCTTTCTTTCATCGTACTGCGTAGGTAATATAAATAGGTTTCAGCTCTCGTCTCGGATTACGTACCACAGAAAGCGCTGCTATACCCCACGCGATACAAACATTCACGAGCTGAGAACACCACGAGCTGAAAACAGAGTGACTAGATCAAGACCCTGCTCTGTAACAATGGCAATCCTGATTCTTGAAGGGCGTATCGTATCGGCCTCATGACAAATACCAAGTTTGGCATTCAGATATTGGAAATCTCTAATCTGAACAAGTTGCAGAGTAGTAGGGCTGAGGTGGGGCTAGCTTTTGTCCGACGTACGTACTACTTACCCCGCTAGGAACGGAATTCGCCCGCAAGCTGATTAGACAGGCCTGCCTGATAGCTTTACGTGGCAAACACATACGGGCAGACAGCTAGTGGCATCGTAAATAGACATCAGCCTAAGGATATTTCGCCACAAGATTTCCTTGTCCATGGAAGAGAAGCGACCTTCTGCAATGGGCGATAAAGTGCATCCAACTGTTCGCGTTGCGGTTAGTATGTCCGAGTCGTTGAAGTGTAAACGCACTGAATGAAGACAGGTCACGCAGCATGAGCCTCTGTGGCTCGATCTGGAAGGGACAGTTCAAAAGACAATGAACATTATCAAAGAAGCTGCCGAAGCCGAAGCCAAACTCGTTGCCTTCCCAGAATGCTGGATTCCTGGATATCCTGCTTGGATTTGGAGCCGTCCAATCGATTTTGATCTGGGAACGAAATACGTGCAAAACTCCTTGAAGACGGATAGTGAAGAAATGAAGCGTATTTGTGCTGCCGCTGCCGAGAACAAGATCAACGTGTCCCTGGGCTTCTCTGAGCGCGACGGCGATTCTGTGTACATCGCGCAAGCTTTGATTAGCGAGTATGGCGAGATCAAGATGACTCGTCGTAAGATGAAACCGACGCACATGGAGCGCACAATATTCGGAGATGCCACAGGCGGGAAGTCGTGCCTAGCCAAGGTCGTTGATTTACCTGGAGTCGGCCGGGTAGGCGGGCTCTCATGCTGGGAGCATATTCAACCTTTGTTGAAGTATTACACCTTCACACAAGGTGAGCAGATGCACGTAGGAGCATGGCCAGCCGTCGATGGGTTTGTAGAAGGTAGTCCTGGACTCTACTCCATGTCTACAGAAGGTGAGTAGTAGCATTCAATTTTCCAAGTGAGCTATAGAGCTGATGGTGATCGTAGGCTGCCGCAATATCTCGCAGTCCTATGCAATCGAGTCTCAAGCCTTTGTACTTCACTGTACCACTGTCATCTCCGAAGCTGCCATCCAGATGATGGGAACGGCCGGTTCACCAATCATGGGACATCCTAACCAAGGAAGTTCTTGCATCATCGGCCCTGATGGGCGCATCCTGAGCAAGACCGATAACCCTAATGAGAAGCTCGTTATTTCAGACCTCGATCTGAGCTTGGTGACAAAGGCCAAGACATTTGTAGATGCATCAGGGCATTATAGCAGGCCAGACCTTATGTGGCTTGGAGTCGATGAAACACACAAGCCTGTTGTACGTGGAGCATAGAGTGATTAATTACATCCGGAATCAGATATACTTTCATTCTTATCTCACGGATGCCGGATCCTTTACAGGGGATAAGAAGCAAGAGCTCAGCACTTACCACAGTCACGCCTCTTCAATTCAAAGACAATTCCACTTCCCATCGAGCAAACCATAGTTTTCTTCGTGATCCGCGCAACGAGAGTATTTTGGGTGGCCAGGACGGTTACTTGATTCGCCAAATCCGTCATATCTCATGACTTTGCCATCAGTCTTTCATTGACCCCGAGAAGCTGCTCTGGAATTAGCAACATGTCCAACAGTATCTACAACTTGCACAGACATTTCCACGTCGCCTTCTGCTTTTGATCCGTATGACTGGTGGTCAACCTGCCATGAACCATCTCGAATAGCATAAGAATCCATTGCGTTCAGAGAGAATGAGAAAGGGTGCTTTAGAAACTGAATACCCTAAGCAACCATAAGAACTCTGTGCCATAGCAAGGCCTCCTTTGAGTATGAAGCGATCGGACGCGCGGATATCCTCGAGCACACTCTCCTCATGGGCAAATAGAGGCGTCGTTGTGAGGCAAGATGGAACGACTGCGATGGCGGTGATAGCTTCGCGGCTGGAATTAATTATATTACCAATGAAAAACACAAAAGTAAGCTAAGAACGGCCAAGCGTTGGGTCAAAGCATGCTAAGAGGGGGTAGAAGCTTGACTGGACAGTAGCTTCCGTCAAATATGACGTAAACCAGCCACTGGCGCGCATGCTCCGTGTTTTGGCGACGCGCCACCCACTTCGAACATTGATCGCCAGAGAGAACATGTCATAAAGCGAGCGACCCGCCACCGTGAACCGGAAAAAGGTATCTTCGCATAAACTATAGAAGAGAACGCATATTTCGATGTTTCACTACCGCGTAACTCTGCACTACCCAATCCCCACAGCACAATTCTACCCACTTTAAACGAGCCAACAATGGCGAACGCTGACGTTGTTACATACAACATCGCAGCGTTCATCGCGACACTCTTCCTCTTAGAATTTGGTGCGGATAAGTTTATTGATCATAGCGCTGTCGTCGCTCGTCGCACCGGAATATCGGAAACGATCGTTGGGCTTCTTACTGCTGGAGGAGAATGGGAGGAGGTATGCTCGTACTTGTCCGTAGTCTTCTCCGCTACTAGTGTACTAATCATATCTGATGCTATAGCTCGCTGTTGTTATTGCATCACTCGCGCGCAATCGTGGCTCTTTGGCGATCGGTAATATTGTTGGTTCTGGGGTTTCGAATATCTTGGGAGCTTTCTCCCTGGGTCTCTTATTTCACGACAAGCAGCAGCCGATTGTGTTTGATCGAAGCTCACGCATATACTCTCTTGTCCTACTCGTCTTGACAACTTTTGTGACGCCGATTACGTACTTTTCAAAGAAGATCGTATGGTTGGTTGGCGGCTCCATCTTGATCGCATTCTTTGCCATCTATATTGGGTCCGTGGGGTGGGCAATCAGTAAAGGGACTCTCACTGCTCCAGAGGACTCCGACGATAGCAGCGATGATGAGAGCAGTGGTGAAGAAAACACAGTTGGTGTTGTCGCGAGGAGAGGACTGCATCATGCTGATGCACACAGACACGAACCCAATGGGACAGCTCCTGCTGGGAACAACGAACGAACGAGCCTACTTGCACACACTGGCAGTAGCACAACGCAAAGGTCATCAGGACCAAGTCGCCGCAAGCACCAGAGCCTACGTTATCACCTATTTTATCTCTTACTTGGCTTTCTAGCCATCTGCCTCGCAGGTTGCGTGCTTTCCCACGCTGCCACGACCATTACCGATGAATTCGGCATCTCAGATGTGCTTTTTGGTGTTGTGATTCTCGCAATAGCCACGACAATTCCCGAAAAGTTCGTCGCGGTGATGAGCGGGCACCGAGGCCATGCTGGCATTCTCGTCGCGAATACAGCCGGCAGTAATATATTCCTGCTTGCATTGTGCTCTGGAATCGTTATGCTCGGTACCTCAGGGAAGCTTGAACACGGCAACGTGAGCATCGCTGAATTAGGGGTTTTGTGGGCCTCAACACTTGCATTTACTTTGACCGTCTGGTTTGGCGGAAGGTTTTGTCGTGAGATTGGATGGGGAATGCTGATCGCTTATGTTGCCTTTATAGTGCTGGAGTTTACAGTGATTCATGGTGTAGCTAATGGCGACTAGATACTCTGAAATGACTGACCGAGTTCTTCGTGGTGGTGCAGCGGGTATCAATGTGTATGGATCTGGATGGTCCAGCGTACTGATTTGGTGTGTGATTTTATTTGTCGGTAGATTTTTGAGATTTCTTTCGCATTGGACGCTCGTGGACGAGTGGGTGTGCACTGGGACATAGCTGGCGCAGCTGTCGTACACAAGGCTTGAGGGAGTGCATCCTGTATGGCAAAGAGGTGGGCGACGATGTCGCTCTCACGTGGCAACACATTTGTCCCTCTCTGTCAAGACGAAAGCGGAAGAAGCCCCTGCTTTAGTAGCGACCATGTTTTGCCTAACGCGAACCCTCTGTATGTGTCCAAGTATGTAGCAGCCTTCCATCTCTTCTTCGCGCCCCCTTAGATATCGTGCTTTTCAATTGATTATTATTGCTTCAATTGGCCACCTGAGCGTTGTTGTTGACACGCACGACTGATCGCAGACTGGCAACTGTCGGTGTCGAGTAACATTCGTGTCGTAGCATGCATCGGGGTTGGGCAAGTACCTTGCAACATTGTCTTCGACAGATTAACTTTCCCAGCTAGCCCTCTAAGCCTTCGATGGCTCCGCATAAAAAAAACCTCGGCAGCGAGCCTAGAATCGATTCCCCGCCTATCGCGATGGTGACCTGTCTTGGAGTCGCAAATTTGACTGTGGATGGGCCATTGCATGAACTAGGCTATATTGAGCTTTCCAGCGGCATATGCGCTGCATTAAGACATTCCTCCAGAGAACAGAAATAGCTTCCCAACCCACAACTCCAGTTCCGATTCGTGTGCCACGGCCTCGGTCTACTTCCTCGGTGTCATGACCCTAGTAGCATCGTATTGACACTAACCGAGGCTGCATGTATTCTGGTGTCGGTGTTGTCGCACTACTGGATTCAGCACGCATCACCCAAAGTCTAACAATATCTTTTCGAGCTGTCCTTGTCTGAGTGTTTCGCACAGCAGAGGCTCAACTTCATTGCTAAAACGAACTACCGAATGCGTTTCCACGCCTTACTATTTCTTGAATTTTGCGAAGCCCGCTTGTGCGGCAGCCCACCACGTCTCCTGCTGGATGCGATTGCTTTTCGCGCTGCTTTGTGAATAGTTTATGCCACAGCGGGCCTTAGCACTGCAGCAGGCCTTACTATAGTAGCGGGCCTTAAATGCTGCGGGCCTTAGTACTGCAGCGGGCCTTACCGCGGCATCTCCCGCATCTGTTGGTGGGCCTTGACGCAGGGTCTCGCGTATCTGTCAGTACTAGTATCATCACCATAGGTTTTGTTCAACTTCATCATGCACCATATGCGAATCATGGCTAACGATAATACTATGGAACAAGACATGGAAGAATGTATGTTTCCTGCTTGATGGCTTACGTACTAGAGGTCATCTGGCGCTCGGTAAGGATTCTTTGAGGGCTATAATTATCCATACCAAAGACAATACCTGCTTAGATTGAGAACCAAGACGCACATCCTATAATGTGGAGACTCATATAAAATGCCAAGCTGGAGTAGTCGACTACTTGCAGCAATACTATACCAAGTGTTGGCCAACTCCCGTCAAGGCCCGCAGCTTCGTATAATGCTGGGGCGAATTATGCACCCAACATCCCGCTTTGAGCGATCTGGAACGCCTCAATGTAGGGCATCTTCTTCTTTTGCAATTATTCAATAGATGCAGTTGAGCACTTTTGTGGAATGTCAAAGTATAAGAGCAGGTGCTTTCCTCATTCCTAAGCTCACTACCACAGCTCCAACGAATCACCTGTAGCCTACTCTCAACCACCACCTTCAATTACACTCTACCATGTATCTCACTTCTGCACTCGTGGCTTTTGCTGCCAGTATTACTGCTGTTTCCGCTACTACCGTCCCAGACGGTGTTTACATGATTACAAGATTCACCAATGGCACTGAAGTCTACACTCCCTCTGAAAACGGAGTTGCTCCCATTGTCCTCAGCGCCGAGGACCTCTCGGCAGTACGAGCCGCGAATCGACGCGACATGCTCTCATCATCTACGCTCAACACGCTGTCCAAGCGCCGCACCGATTGCTGGGGTTATCAACTCGAAGAATTTGGCATCGATAGGGCATACGAGGCCCTTGCCGAGGGGTGGGCCGGTAACGGGCAGGATGTCTGCTCAGATGTACCAGGCCAAAGAAGATACGTTGCATCATTGAGGAATCAAATGATGGTCTACTACTGCGTCAACGAATCCGGAAAATGCGGCAATTGCAACCGCGACGATGTTTATTACGCAATGGCTCAGATGGATGCTAAATGCCGCCGTTACGAAGCTTCGTGGTTTGGATGGCCAGGAAGCTTTGAGATCGTCGGCAAGGCAAGACAGGGAGATAATGTTTGCGCGGGTAACATGAACGGCGTACCTTTCTAGCCGAGCTAGTTGCTGAAGTTCGGGTAGAGTTAAGACACTACTAGTGTTAGGAGGTTGAAAGGGTATATAGCAATGAACATTCTTAATAAACTGAGCTGTAAAGTTCTTCTCATTCTTTTCATGTGATAAGGGTTCAATGTTTCTTGATATCAGACATCTTTGTAATCGGGCACCTTCATGGAATCATCGAAGATTGTCTAGGGGATTGTTACCATTGATGAAAAAAAGCAAGACAGAAATGAAAATAACTCAAGACCTCCTCACATGACTGAATGGCAGAATCCTACATCAAATTACTTCTAGCCTCTACTTAGAAATGTTGCCATTCTTAATACCCTTCTTATGAAGAAAGTCATGCGCTATGCTCTCATACGTATGGAACTCGACCGAATCCCCCCAACTCCGCAGCCATCCAATGAAACGATCCGCCATGGTCATGGCGTGTGCCAGACCACTGGAGTCTGGGTGCATGAGCAGCGGGAAAATGAAGGTACCGTCGTCGGACTCGGCCTCGCCGTTCTCCCACAGCCACAGAAAAATGTCCTTCCAGCGCTGCTCAACAACGCGGACATCAACTTGTCCGTTAGTGTTGGCAACATGCGGAAAATATTGCAGTCCCATCATGTCTTCATTGTTCCAGCCAATGGGAATTTCCACAAGGGGCAGGCCAGTGGCGGGTGAGTGCAATGACACGGGCGGTACTACGTCCATATCGCTTATCGGCGTTGGCTTCAACCAGCTGCTCGCTGGCTTGGAAAAGTCGATACGCTCGACGGGCGGGTCGCTGGGTGTGAAGTAGGGTTGCGAGTCATGGTGGCTCAAGGATGAGTCGTACAGGAACCCAAACTCTTTGAGAAGCTCGATTGTCGTTTCGCGCAGCTGGTACATCGGAGCGCGGTATCCTTGTACCTTTCTACCGGTCAGACGTTCCGATACTTGCATGCATTTCGCCAAGACGTCGCGCTCTTGTGCCGGCGTCATCTGATAGGCGCCTTCGTGAGCGTAGCCGTGGAGTCCAATCTCCGCGCCGGATTCGACGATCTCTTTGACTGTGGATTCAAAGGTCTCCATAGTGTGCCCAGGAATGAACCATGTGACCTTGTCGGCAATCTGATATTTCTTCAGTATACGTAGTAACCGGCGGCCACCAACGCGCCCGGAGAATACACCAGTGCTGTAGTCTGCAAGGTTGTTGTCTGGATGTTCTCCCGTGCCTAGAAAAGCCGATAACGCGTCGAAGTCAAACGAAAGCGCAATCTTGACTTTCGGTTTCTTTGCTCTAAGAGGCGAGCTTATCCTAGGTTGTGTTTGAGATTGTGGGATGTTTGTGTTGTGAGATGGTGGCTTCGTGTCGTCAGACTGTGAGTTGCAAAGGGTCCAAATATCATTGAGTGAGATAACAGATCCACGCGAGCTGCTAGATGCCAATATATTCATCGCAGAAATAACAGACAGATCAGTAGCATCGCCGCCTAAATTCTCAACGTCGAGGAAGTTGACAGAAGCGTCGCCATGGAGCCATGCAATATCCCGCTGTATTTTTGAAAGAACAGCATCGAGGGATCTCTCAAAGGAAGCCTTGTAACCGAGAATGATCATAGAAAAGGGGCCAATTGAGTTGCCATCTTTTGATCTCTTGAACTGACTTTGGAGGATTGCCTTGATCTGGGATAAGGCTCTTCTCTGATTGATCTGGGCAGCGTCATGATGCTTGTCCCACTCAGTTAGAGGCACTTCCCAAATTGGATCGCGGCCGCAGTGCTCGTGATCCCGAGCATCAACAACAACAAGATCGGCCGACCCGCTTATTGCGGTGAATGCGCCATCGATCCGAGAAGTGATTTCTGTCGAATTGTCGCTGGAGCTACGATTGTCAAGGTTCACAGCTTGAAAGCTGCTGCATGTTTCTATAGAGACCAGTCAAAAAACTCGTAACTCTCCAGTTAGGAACCGTTAGCTCGAATACTCACTCGCCAATTCAACCTTTAGAGCTTCGGTACGAGAGTTGGAGGATCCTGAAAGAAGGATACGCTGGCTTGAGAGAAACGAAGACATCGCTTGACGGTGACTACCTTCAAGTGACTGATGAAGAATAACTCCCCAGCTTGAGTTAAGTATTGGGCAGAGGTAGCAAGATACTGGGTACACCATAACAGGTGCCAAGTTGATGAAATTCTATAGCCTTTGTACTGATTCGTAGTAGAGACGGTATTCCAATCAACAATAAGAGTCGATGGATTTACAAGGAAGGTGCCAGCGAGCCAATCAAAGGAGGTTAACGCCGCGAGCTAGGGGAATACCCCAGTAAATCCGTTTTGGAAGGCGCCAGCGAGCCCATCATAGCAAGTTCGGGTTATGATCGACACCCAATAATCGTTGACAGAGTATTCCCGCAATAGATAACGACAGTGGCTCTGAAGTCTGCAATGGATTTATCCGGCAAATCTGGACAGGCCCTTTAAGCGTACGAATCGGGGTACTCTCCAAGCTACTATGCGAATGAATTACCCCAGTAGGCTTCTACACCATTACGTGGGGGACCATGTTTATCACAGTGCCCCAGAGGTTCTCGCCATTGTAATCTAGAATGAGGTCTCTACCCCACGAGGGCTTGAGACTAACCATGGAACACTCCTGATAACGATTTTCACAATTGCAAACGCATAACACGATGAAAGTGAATAAGGAAACCGCGAGCGAGGCATTTATCCTCAAACTCAGCGATACAGTTCGTCAAGTCGTAGTCGTTGTAATCAAATCACTAAAATCTGCTCGTATCAAGGCCGTTATCACAGCCATTACCTCGGGTCAGTCTCGATGCTTTATCGCATAGTCGTGTACCTAGCATAACTGGGGTTTGTTAATACTTGAAGGAGTGTATAAGTACAAGCCAATGTGGGAAACCTCAACAACAAAAACTGCATTTCTTTGCACTCTACCTCTGTGCCTTTTTGATACTTCTAGAAACCCCAAGCAGATGACCATGGAGCTTACGGTGTTGGAGAAAGGGCCTGAGCAGAAATCCAACGCTCATTCACAACACTCAACGGACGATTTTGCCGAGGGCGAAATCGTTCTTGTGAGCAATGGACCGACTCTAGCGAGGAACTTTAATTTGCTAAGCGCCTGTGCGACTGGTATTACCACCGGCAACTCGTGGGCTGTGTTGGGCGCCGGTATTGTACGTAACATACCTGTAGAAACTTTCCTAGCTGGAATTAACAGTGAGGACAGGTTACATCGCTTCACAACGGTGGAGCAGCTGGGGCAATATATGAGTAGTACGTGACTCCTCTAGATCTCATTCTGACCTTCAGCGTATGGGTTCCTCAGCTAACGCCATGACTCGAATCGCAGTGTAGTTGTTTCCATCTTCTATGGCTTCATTGCGGCGTCAATCGCAGAACTTGCATCATCAATCCCATCATCAGGGGGAGGTATGCCGATCACACTTTCGCTATTTCCTGTAACTAGGGTCAAACGCATACTAATGGAGCTTCGTCTGCAGTCTACCATTGGGCGTTAGTGACGGCCGGCACCAAGTACGGTAAGATTTGTGGATGGTTTGCCGGCTGGTTGAATGGCCTGGCGTGGATGTTTGCCGTTGCTTCCAACTGCGTCATGGTCAGTAATATGGTGCTCTGGTCGTACAAGTTGTACCACCCCGAGCTGGAGCCTCAGCGATGGCACGTCTTTATCTGCTACCTCATCCTATCGTGGGGATGCTGCTTCACTGTCATTTTCGCACAGCGCTCTCTTCCACTTATCAGCCGGCTCGGATCCTTTCTCATCATTGTCGGCTTCTTTGTTACTATCATCGTCTGTGCCGTCATGCCTGGGTTGGCTGGCGGTGGGTATGCATCGAGCGAGTTTGTCTGGAAGCAGTGGAACAATAGCACCGGATATTCGAGCGACAGTTTTGTCTTCCTGGCGGGTATGCTGAATGGTGCGTATGCGGTGGGCGCCATTGATTGTGTTACCCACATCGCTGAGGAGATTCCACGGTACGTCTTGCCATTCCAGCTCTACACTATCTTTCTGACGCTAGTATTCATACAAACACCACACAGCAGAACTGGCTAACAGAAATAACTAGTCCACGAGTGAATTTGCCCAAAGCCCTCGCATGCCAAGTGGCCATAGGGTTCGTGACTGGTTTCAGCTATTTGATTGTGGTGTTCTACGCCACCAGGAACCTAGAGGCGATCATCGAACTGGAAACCATCTGTCCCATTGGGGAGATGTATCTGCAAGCGACCGGCTCCAAAGGAGGAGCGGCTGGGCTGTTGATAGTCATCATTCTGCCCATCCTCTGCGCAACGGTGGGCTGCTACGTAACCGCGGGCCGCACACTCTACGCACTCGGCCGCGACGGCGCAACTCCGTTTGCAAGTAAGATTGGCGCAGTCAGCTCGCGATGGCAGAGCCCGCTATACTCAACGCTAGCATGCGGCATCTTCATGACTTGCATCGGGGCAGTGTACGTGGGTTCACTGACGGCGTTCAACGCCTTCATAGGCTCGTTTGTTGTGCTATCGACGCTGTCATACCTCCTTGCCATCCTGCCGCACTTGGTGTCGGGCCGCAAGCTGATCAAGCCTGGGGCCTTCTGGATGGGCCGTTTTGGTGCCGCCGTCAACGCCGTTGCCTGCCTCTATATTGCCGTTTCCATTGTCATCTATTGCTTCCCGTACAACTTGCCGACCACGGCCGAGGCGATGAACTACACCAGCGTCATCGTATCCGGTCTGGCGGTGCTCGTGGGCCTTTGGTGGATGCTGCACGGGGGAAGACACTACCAAGGCCCTGGAGTAGACTTGCAGGTATGACAGAGACAAGGTATTCAGTGTCGTTCAAATGGGCTGGATGTTCGTTTTAGCCAATGAGGAGGGGCTTGTCGGGTGATGAAGTTATCTCCGCGGTGGTTCCCATGTTGCCATTAGATGAATCTGTAGTCACTAAAGCAATCATCCATCATCAGCATCGTCTGGAGACAAAGGACCTACTCGCTGGCGCCTTCCAGAACGGGAGACCCACTTTTCGCTGTCACGGGCCCCCGCGATAAGATAGCGAATCCGGGCTGGTTTCGACTACCCCATTATTTTCTGTCAGTTGCGCTTCCCACCAATCACTAGGCTCGGGCATGTACGTACACTAGATAGCGTCAGTAAGACCCTAGATCCGCCGTGGTTTTCTCTCCACCGACCTCACATGCCGCCATCCGGTATTTCTGAATGACGCATTATCCAACACATGGGCGGATTATCCGATCCCGCATGGCCCAAGTATCGTAGACTTCTCGTCACTTCCAGAATGCAAAGAGCCACAGCCAATCAGCCCGCGGCACATCTGTGATGAAGACTAGGTCGAATACTGTTCGTGCACGGCCATCCAAGTCCAAGTGTGTGACATTCACTGGGTACGAATAGAGCTTCCCCCAGAGTATTTGCAGCGTGTTCCGCAGCCGTGCATCTTACTAACAACTAGCAGCTGCTGGACTTGCCGATCCCGCAAGATAAAATGTGACGAGCGGCAGAAGAACGGGTGTGCAGTGTGTGAAAAGGCTGGCTTGGAATGCGCTGGCTACAGTGTAAACTTGTCATGGGTGACGGGCCGGGTGCAGGACCTTCAAGGTTTGCACCGGCGAAAGATCAACACAGGTCAGCCTCCAATATTCGTCTTCTCATCGGGCCTAAACGGTTGCCTTCCGAACATAGTTGATTTATTGCTAGGTGGGCCAGCATTACCACTCATGTCAGACCGCGAAACAATGAGGAAACTGTCGGCCATCAATTCCGTCGTTACACCATTGGACACGGTTCTCATTGGCCCTTTTGGTGTCTTTCAGTCCAATTACAATGACCCTATTCAAGGTACTTTAGAAAGCCCAGCGTCATCATCAGAACCAGCTGAGAGCATTGATGACGGTGGCCCTTCCACTGGACAGCTTGACAATGGGTGGGGTACAGTTGCACAGAGTCCTGACTGCATGGGTTGGGACCTCTCGACTCCAGAGCTTCCAACCTTAGAAAGCAGACCAGCTCGGGAAGATTTTCAAAGTGACTTCTCGCTGCAAGAACTTGAGCCCTTTGCAGCACTCAAAGAAAGTAGGTACCAAGCATGCACATCCCACATCGATCTGCTGGCAATGTCAGGTAAATCAAAAGCGCGCCATTTGCCTGCTCCCTTCTTCGCTCTTTCGATGCCTATGTTTAGAGACCAGGAAACATCCATGCTCATGTTCCATTATATGAACCATGTGGCTGAATTGCTACAACCGGTTCTGCACTCACGCAACCCTTGGAGGACTACATATTTCCCTTTTGCCCTATCAGGGTGTCCAGAGCTTGTTCTTTGCCAACAAAACACAACTACATCTTCGCAAATATCGACCTCACTATTCCATAGTTTGCTCTCGGCTGCTGCGTTTCACCTGCGCAATACTACGGAGGGTTCTCCCAAATTCCATCATCTGGGGCTTCAGCACCGAATCAAGGCGCTGCGTGCTCTGAACTCCGCGATTGTCCATCCCGGTGATCCGCAGCTGTATACATTGCACTTAACAGCAATGCTGTCACTAGTCACAATCGATGTACGCATCTCCCCTTGATCCACATTCAAAGACACCCCTCTCTCTGACAAATGCCCTTCTTTCCTTGACAGACCATGACTGGAGAAGACTCTGACTTCCCAATCCACCTCCAAGCATGCCGCCGACTACGCCAGCCATGCCTACAGCTAAGCATGAGCAAAGGAGACTCAAGCAACCAAGTCACCAGCATCTACCGCTTCCTCACCCTCCTCGCTCAAACAACATGCCTCGAAATCTCCCCTCGACCGTGGTCATTCGATGAACATCTTCCCGCCTCTACCCTACCATATTTCCACCCCGACGAGAGAAGCATCGAATATATATACGGAATCACACCTGAAATGGCCAACTTACTGTACAAAACGTGCCGGATCGCAGAACACCTCGCCTTCTACCGCCAGCAGGCCGGTACACCGACTCCTGCGTCTCTTCGCGCAGCGTACAAGGCACTGGGCGACGACGTTATGGCCTGGGTCATTGACGCGGAGCCTTTCCATCTCATCCAGCGCCAAGAGCGCACCATGCTTGAGATTGCGCGGTGCCAGGTCCGCGCGTTCCATAGCGCATTGCTGATATACTACCGCCGCACTGTGCTCGATGGCGACGGCATTATTGTTGATGTGGATGTTGAAGCGGAGGCAAATGCTGTCTGGGAAAACCTGACGGCAGCAGAAGACCTCAAAGATGCATATATGGGCGGTGCGAAAAGAACGGCGCCTATGTCGTGGCCGGCGTTTATTGCCACATGTGAGACGAGGAACCGCGAGCCCTGGGTTACGTGGTGGTCACGAGTCGAGGGGTATGGCCTTGGGAATTTCTCAAGACAGTGGAGGGCTATCCAGGAGGTTTGGGGTGTTATGGATGTGGATGGGAATGTGGGGAGTTGGAGAGAGGCGTTAAGCCGCATAGGGAGATTGGTATTACCGGTCTAGTTGAGCAGGAGTGAGGGTTACTCAAGGCAGTGATCGTTAACAGATTGAAACGGGCTTGTTCATTCAATGTATGTTATTTTTCATATGCTTATGAATCTTTTAACAGACCTTCAATTCATAGGAACGTTCTTCTTAACGGCTTCCTTGATTCAGGCTCGCTACAATCGTCTATCTAGAAGCTCACTTGCTTCCATCTGACTTGTGCTTATGTGGTTCATTCTGCCAGCCACAAAAAAGTCCAATAACCCCTTGCTTGCTTTTCAGAATACTGATTCGACCATTCTAAAGCTCATCCTTCACCCTCGATGGCGCTGGTCCCTTCTTTGACTTGGCCATGGCCGCCATAATGTCCACGATCAGGTCCGCAGCCGCAATCGACGTGATTTCGGCGGCGGTGTCATACGGAGGGCTCACTTCAACCACGTCAGCACCAACTATATTGATGCCCTCAAGACCTTTAATGAACCGCTTGACTTCGCGCGTAGTCCACCCGCCGGATTCTGGAGTGCCTGTAGCTGGGGCAATGCTTGGATCCAGCACTATCACGAGTTAGCACATTGGCGTCTTCAAGTGCAAGAAGTAAGCAGCAGATGACGCAAGGACTAAGCGGTATCTTACCGTCAATATCGATGGATAGATATGTAGGGGTGTCCTTGACGAAGCTCAATGTCTTCTCGATGATACCGTTCATGCCAATGTCATCGATCTCGTGTGCCTCAATAATGCCGAAGCCGACATCTCTGTCAATCTCATAATCCTTGGGGCTCTGCAACAATCAGAATAGGGATCAGTACAAGCGTTCTCAGAGTTTGGGTATTGAAGAGTGCCGGCACTGACAAATAGCTTGGTTCGGAGGCCGCCATGCACACTGGTCCCTTTGCTGATGCAGCCCTCCCGGCTAGCGTGCCAAAAGAAAGTACCATGAGTAAGGGCGGACTGATTTGACCTGATACCTGTGTAGCCTTCGTAGGGGTCCCATCTGTATGCGACACGGTTAGCGCCGGTTTTTTCTAATAGCCAAGTGGAAGACATTGCTCACGTATCCAAATGCGAATCCAAGTGAATCACCGATATAGGACCATATACAGTCTTGAGAGACCTTAAAATAGGCAAGACGATGGAATGATCACCTCCCAAGCTGATTATGCGCGGATGTTCCCATGAGTTTACTGAAGAGGTTGGATGGTACAAGACCTGCCTGTAGCCTTGTTCCATCTGCTTGAAAGCATGGGCTGCATCAAACGAAGTGATGGGCACATCACCGCAATCGATCTGAAAGCCAAGAATATCAACAAGGTGAATCCTCTGAGTAAACAGGTTGAGCAATGGCGCTACTCATTACAGGGTTATTGGTGTGTGCGGAATGGTCCGACTTACAATAGCGAGTCCCTCTTCGTAAGGATCGACTTCCCAGACGGTGTTGTAGCTTCGTCCCTTTTTTTCCCTCGCGGAACCAGCCCGGATACCTCGAGGGCCGAATCGGGCACCTGGCCTGTAGGACGTTGATGTGTCATATGGAAATCCTAGTATGGCGATGTCCAAGGGCTTTGAGCCAGATTAGGAACTAAGCACTGAGACGAGTTTTCCGCGTAAAGGAACGACGTACTTTGTCGTGAGACGCAGCAAGACAGCGCTGCCATTCCAGATGGGCAAATGTCACTGGCTGAGAGAAGGGGAGATCAACATCAAGGTCTATGAACGCATTAGCGTACGGATTCTAATTCATCAGTCTCTTTCGTATAGGTTCTGCAAACCTTCAATTGGGTGGCTATAGTCTGGACCAACATTGATGGCGGCCACTGCAGGGAGAATACCCGTCCAGGCGTTTGGTCGCATGCTCAACGATTTGGAGTAAGACGACGACTTTGGCTCTGGATAAGTAAGGGCGCTAAGCTGGAAGGAAGCCGTACAGAAGTCAAGATGTGGGATTTAAGGATATTGGTCATTTTTGACAAGACTTGCGATCTTTATATATGTATCAATACTTAGCTCGGTGCGGCCCAGTTCAGTTTTGATTATGCACTAAGTGTATCTGTCTAACGTGGAGGCGTTGCGGGTCTGCATCTTTACGTAGTCGAAACTGCGGCGATGAAGAGGGGCAAAAGGGCACTGATAAGAAGCTCGCAGGCGCTTTCCACGCCTACTCCAAAGGAAACAAGACCTCGCAGTCTCCTGCCGAAGCCGAGCAGCCTGCGCGCCTGCCGTCGCTGGCCGCACATGAGCACGGACGCCAGTCTCGCTGGCGGTTGCCGGATTTGGCGTCCCCAACCAAAATCGGGCAACCACGCTACTATCCTACCATCCTCCCCCACCACCCCCAATCCATCACCATCTCGCTACAGTCACGCAAAACAAGCATTGATTAAGATGCGCTTATTTAAGATGACCGAAAGAGCGAAATGTATGAGCTCGGCAGCAGCAGCGTCATTATACAAGCGTCTCAGATCTTTACACGCGCTTCGTCATAACACTCTCCTGTTCTCTTGTCGCTAGGCAATGGCCGTAGCAGTTGTTGCCGCTGCCGCTCTTGGCCTGGCATTCCTGCTCTACCACCTTTGTTTTTCTCTCTTTATAAGCCCTCTTGCAAAGATACCGGGTTCAAAAGCGTTTGCCTTCTCAAGATGGCGACTTGCACTGGAAGACTTCCGAGGCACACGCACACACACCATTCACGCGCTTCATAACAAGTACGGCCCCGTCGTGCGCCTCGGGCCTAGTGAAGTGTCATTTAACACCACTTCCGCCCTGCGAACCATATATGGAGCTGGCAGCGGTTTCGGGCGGACCAGCTTCTACAACATGTTTCATGTCTATGGGCGCAAGAACATGTTCTCCTTCTTCTCCGGTCGCGAGCACTCGGAGCGTAAGAAGATGTTTGCCAGTGCCTACGCCAAATCGGCCATGCTCAAAGGAGCCAACGCAGCCATAGTCGAAGCCAAGGTCCGCCAGTATCTGGATCTGATTGCACGACAGCAAGGCTCGAGCGAGATATTCGCCTCACTGCACTACTTTTCTTTGGACGCCATCACCGACTTCTTGTACGGGAAATACGGGAAGACGTCCTGCTTGGAAGGCTCCAAAGCCGACTGCGCATTAGTCGATGATATAGTGGACGTTGCGCGTCGCAGACTTTCATGGTTCGTCATCCACCTACCACGCTTCACTACATGGCTGTATTCTAGAACCGGTCTCTTCGAGAGGGTTGCCCGCTGTTTCTACCCGATGCAGCTGCCAACCACGTACACAGGCATCCGTCGCCACGCTATGGTCGCATGCCAGGAATTTGTACGTAGCTCAGCTGCCTACGACCCCTCTAAGAGCGTAGAGCATATGTCTCCATTGATCGCGAAGCTGTGGAGGCATCATTGCTCCCGACAGCCTGGTGGGCTGGATGACGTTGATATTGCTTCCGAGTGCGCCGACCACCTCCTCGCTGGTATAGATACCACCAGTGACACTCTGATGTTCCTCATCTGGTCGCTCTCCCGGCCCGAGAGCTGCAAGTTCCAGCAGAAACTGATCGAAGAGGTCCGCAGCATATCCCAGGAAGGCCTCAACTCAGATGGTATTCCAACCGTCGAGACCAGTGACAAACTTCCTTATGTAAATGCTGTCATCAAAGAAACTCTGCGATTGTATGCTCCCTTACCGGCCTCTGAGCCACGGGAAGCTCCTACAGCCACCGTGATTGATGGCCATCATATCCCATCAGGAACTACAGTATCCATCTCGCCGTATATCCTACATCGGAACCCAAAAGTCTTCCCGAATCCGATGCAGTTCAACCCCGATCGTTGGATGGATCCCTCCCAGAACATTGCCGAGATGAACAGGTGGTTCTGGGCATTTTCCAGCGGAAGTAGAATGTGTATCGGTCTCCAGTACGTCATTGAATTCCTTTTGAATCCAGTATACAATTACCTGCTTGATTTGGATTTATTTACTTACTCAAATTAGCCTTGCAATGGCGGAAATGACCACGTTAGTGGCCGCTGTATATCGCAAATACACCACCACTACCGTTGGTAATTTTGATACAATTTCTCCCGGTATCACAAGCCGCTATGAACTGTTTTACGATGAAGGATGCAGCGGCGTAAAGGTGAGTTTTGGCTTCCATCACAATTGCACCAAGACGAAGGCCTTGCCCTCTTATAACATATCCTAGGAACACGAATGCCAAATCCGATTCGACACGCTGGCCGCATGAGCCTTGTACTATGCTTGAGTATATATTTGTTGAGGGGGAAATGGCCTACATGTGATTGTAACGAGCCTAGTTCGGGAACGTGGCTACATACAAGGTCAGAATTAAACAGAAGACCATGCTTTATCAACTGGAAGCGCTACACCGTTGATTGCAGAACTGAGATCAGAACCCAAGAAGACGAGAACATTTGCTATCTCTTCTGGACCGATGGGGCCATTGGCGATAGGCTCGTTCTTTTGATCAAGGCTTCCCGTCGTTTCTGGCGCAAAATGGATATCAAGCACCGGCCTGTTGTCAATTAGCAATTAAAATACTACGGAAGTGGGTATGACATTTATGCGGACCTCGCATTTTTCATAGCTTCTAAATCGATATCACCTATGATTGCATTTGTGATATTGATTCGTACACCTGTTTGTTCGTAAGCATGTGCCTGGGAGAAGGGTTGATGAATATTCCTCATACCTCCAGGACAAATAGCAGTACAACGGACCCCTTTTCTGTGGTAGCGCCAGGCTACATTCTTTGTAGCACCAATCTAATCATGTTGACCTGTTTTCAGTAGAATTTTCTCATGTTTCGCTGTTCTTCATCTCCTGTCGCACCAAGGATGACTTACGAGACCATGTTTGGCGGCGGTGTAAGCCACACCACCTGATGCACCACCCAGCCCAGTCATACTCGAAACATTGACAATGGAACCACTCTTCTGCTTTCGCATATATGGTATCACGGCTCTCATAAGCTTGATCGGCCCTGTTAAGTCAATGTCGACTACTCGATTGTACTGAGAATCATCTAGGGTATCAACCGAAACGAGTTGATCCGACACTCCAGCAACGTTGAGCAGGACGTCGATGCGGCCATCAAAAAACCTCAGACACGCTTCTACCGTAGCATCGATGTCGGCTTGCTTTGAAACGTCGCAGCTATGAAACAAAAAGTTGGGAAATGTTGAAATCTCGGCTGGAGGCTGTTGAATATCGCAACCAAAGACCTTGGCACCCGCACTCAAATACGCATGTACGGTGGAGAGGCCAATTTCGCTGAAGCATCCAGTAATTAGGACAACCTAGAATTGATATGAGAACTCATTTTCAACAACTTCGGGGTAGAGGTGTGTCAAATAATGGCGGACCTTGTCTTTGAGCATCGCCATGATAGCGTCTGAATGTTGGTTATAACAGCTGGGTGAAAAGTAGGGCAATTCTGATTATATGCTAAATCAAACTGTTGTTTGGAGGCATCATTTCAGTGCCACAGCTGGTGAATAAATAGTTGCGTAGTCATACTCCGGGTCGAAGCGGGCTAGAAGTATTCGCATGCTGTTGCAAATGCTCTGTCACACAACATGGCGTCAGGAAACTAAGTTGGAAGCATTGGATTCAGATTGTGGTTGCCGAGGATACTTCATGAAGTGAAGCATTATAGCCGTCACCCGAAGAAAACCTGCTGTAGGAGACATAGACAGCCCGAATGCTCGTCGGACCGACCGGAACTTCGCTATGCGGCCTGCTAATTCCAACAGCCTCAGAGTACAATAGTAAAGGTAATACACTATTACCTACCCCGCAATCGGGGCACGGAATCGCTCCTTTCCCCAGCAATTCTACTTTTCCCCACAATTGGAATGTGGGGTCGAGCCTCCCCTGCTGGCGCCATCCTCAAATTCACTCCTCACTCACTCTCCAGGCCCTTATCGTACCGGAAATCTCATACTTTTAACTTGAGTGAATGCTTGATAGACTGCTTTCTCAAGTTCCTTGTGTAATGATGCCGCTCCATGATCGCCAGGAGGAAGATACTGAAAAAATACTATGCCAGCGATACCAGACTAAGGATCCGCCCAGTAGCTACTATCAAAGCTGAAAAATATAGTGCTATTGTACGAGACTTACCCAGAGGTGACGTGGCATCCCGATCTACTGGAGACTATAGTAGTAAGAAATAAAATCAACCAAGCTTTTGAGAAAGCTGGGGTAAAAGGCCCAGTAATTAAAGAGATCTCAATAACAAAGAAGAACAATCTTATCCTAACAGCAACGGATGGATACTCTGGAGATTTCCTACTCCAACAGATCAACGTTTGGGAAAACCAGCTCCAAGTA